>NW_026555582.1:0-58681 GCF_029017545.1 Prosopis cineraria | reverse complement strand
GAAGGCAGGAATGATGACCCACAAGTCCCCATTATTGGCCTCAATGATTAGAATCCAATGATAGATGAGCCAGTTTTTTATTAAAAACAAAAAATAATCAATTTGGATTAACTAAATTAATCTTGCTAGTAACGGAGGTCAGGTCTATTGGAAGGCTCCACAACATAATGAACCAAGTTTGAATCCTTACTAGGAAAGATGCCTCAAACAATATTATTTTCAATAAAAGATACTCTATTTGATCTTATTTATAAGTCACTTTCAGCATCTTTCATTAAAATAAAAAAAAAACCCAAAACCTCATTAACTTTCTCTAAAAACTTAACAAATTCCACCTTTACCTCTAATAAATAATTTTAAAGCTCATAATTGGTTCTTTTATTCAAAACATTTAACAACAGCAAAACGTAAAGAGAAGCATTAAAAATTGACAAGTAATTTATAAAATAGAATCAAATTTTTTCTTCTCATTCTGTCTTAAAAATAGGACCAAGGGAGTACATGCGAGAAATCACAAAAAAAAAATAAAAGAAAAACCATTGCCATAACATGTTAGTCATAGTTGTGTCAAGAAAAATATTTGTTATAAAGTAAATTATTTGAAATAAGCTCAAATAATTTAAGTCATGGGCAGGGAGATCAAAACATACTGTTAAGTAAAAATAATTAACATTAAATATTTAAGCAACTATGAATTCTGGATAAGAATAAAAAGTAAATATTAAAGTTAAATATGATGATAGACATGATAAAAAATGTAAATATGGGATAATGTAATATAAATAATGAATAAAATGACCCATAAAAGTTGTTGAAATGGTGTAATTTCTGTTGTACGAAATTAATTAAGGGTCCGTTTGGATTTCAGTTGGGTATAATAGATTATGAAAATAATTAATTAGTAGTAGATTTTAATCATAATTGATTATGTTTATAACGCAATCTGTTGGATACTGTTTTTCTAAAATTGATTTTAACAGAATTAAAGTTGTTTGAATAATTTAATTAAAATTAATTTTAAACTATATAAATTACTATATAATTTAATTTTTAAATATCAAATATTAATTTTTGAATATACAAAATTTAAATTTTATTAAGAAAAAAAAAGGAAAAGAAGAGAGTTTAATTTTATTTTTATTAAATTATGTGCTTTTTTGTAATTTTTTCTTGGGCCTTTCTTTGTAATTTTCTCTAACATTTTTGACACATTTTTTGCGAGAAGCCTGGTGGGAAGAGCTTATAAAAAAACGCGCGTTTTGTGTCTTTTTTTGCTGTTTGGATATTTTGTTCAAAAAATCAATTCTGGAGCTGAAAACGCGCGTTTCTCCTCAATCCAAAACATACGCTAATTCAAACGTATTTAATTTAACTAATATTTTATTTAAACAAATACTCATTTCATTCAAGCACTTAAACTTTTCTTTAAGTAAAATTTACTATAGCACTTTTTACCAGAAAACTTACTATAGCATTGACTAACGAGAGAATTAAACATTTTTTTTCTTTTGCATGGAAAAAAAATCTATTTATAAACTTCGCCCAAAAAATATCATTAAAAGAACACAAGTTTGTAGATATGACTCGCATTATTTGAGGTCTTTGGATATGTCTGACATAACTTAATCTTCCCCCTGTACCTTATACTCAATAAGACAGTTAATTTTTTTTTTTTTTTACCTTGACATATACTATACCATTGTATATCCATAATGCATATATAAAATAGCTAAAAATTTTATTTATAACATTAAAATCCAACACAACATTATACATACTTTGAAGTACACACACGAGATACATACGAGGCAAGGGACAAGTTCAATAACAAACAGTCTTCACTCTTAACTCTTGCTCAGGCTTTAGTGCAAACTTCTCCATCACAAACCCACCCATCTTTCTTATTCTCATCTTCCTCATTGGGACCTTGTTTAGATTTTTCTTCCTCCAATGCCCGTTGTTCTTCAGCTGCTGCCTCAAGTTCTTTCACCCTTTCCTCAGTGAAAGGATAGGCTTCATCACCATAAAGCGTGATGAGTCCTCTGGCTTCTTTCGTGATGGTTCGGCCACTAGGTCCTATGGCCACCAACTTGGGAATGCCCTGCACCTTGAACTTGCGACCCAAGAATGCCTTCCTAGAGTCACCAAAAGGAAGCGCCAGCCATGGCATTTCAGCAAAGAATTTGTCAAACGAGGCCTGGTCCCTGTCACTGGATATGAAGACGACTTCAAGTGCGTTGTCTTTGGCCTTGATCTTGTGATATGCTTCTATAAGCTTTGGCAGAAATGCACGGCATGGTGGGCACCATTGAGCTGAGAAGTATAGGAGGACTGTCTTCCCCACTAAATCTGACACTGAAATCTGAAATAAAGAAGAGCTACTGTCATTACTGTCACAGAATGGAGAGAGTAGAGGATAGGAAGAGAAGCACCATTATGGGTTCAGATGATACTCAAGTTTCAAATATCATCTCATAGTAGTATAAAATAGTTTCATGTTTGGAATAACAAATCAAAATCTTTCATATAAATCATAGACTAAAGTTCAAAGATATCAAATTCACATATTATTGTATCCTGATTTAAATGATGCTCAAGTGTCAAATATCAGCATTTTAGAGTTTCATGTTTGAAATGACAAACCAAAAGCTATCATACAGAGCATATTAATTTTTACTGTAAAAGAATAAACTAAAAAGATATCAAATCCACATAGGTATTTCTATCTCCTGGTAATACCAAAACAAACATGCATCTTGTATGCACCGTATATGCTTTCTGACATCCAATACATCAGAATGAATTAGACCATTTTCAAGCTATTGAAAATATCTCAGAAGCAACAGGGGAAAAAAAATTCGATTGTTCTACTTACCTTGATCCCATCTTTCCCCAAACAAAATCTAGATCTCCAGAAACCAGAATAGATTCAAAAGTCTGAGCTGCCTCTTTGGCCTTCTCTATCTCAGCAAGCTCTCCAAACTTCTCAGGAGTAAAAGGGTATGCAGCAACGCCGTGCTCTTCAATGGCCTCAGCCACATTGGAATGAAG
Organism: Prosopis cineraria; assembly: GCF_029017545.1. Classification (NCBI taxonomy): domain Eukaryota; kingdom Viridiplantae; phylum Streptophyta; class Magnoliopsida; order Fabales; family Fabaceae; genus Prosopis; species Prosopis cineraria. The sequence continues at coordinate 55,630 of NW_026555582.1, read as the reverse complement.
GGTTTTTCCATCTGGCCCAATAATAACCAAGGTGGGCAAGGTTGATAGCTCGAAGTGGCGAGCAAGCTTCTCGCAGCTCTTGTCCTTGAATGGCAATGCCAACCAGGGCAAATTTTTCAGTCCTTGTTTTGAACGGTTCTTCATCATCACCAACGGATATCAACACAATCTCAAAGTCCTCCCCCTTTGCTTTCAGCTTCTCATAAACCTCCACAAGCTTTGGGTAAAATCAGCGGATGGTTTGTACGCAAAATATGAGAAATACAGACCCACTGTCTTCCTTCAAGTTTAGACACAGGTACCTGCAGTTTAATGGAAGGGTGAAATTCAAACTCTGTCCTATATGTGCCCAAAATAATATTAATTCATCACAATGTGAACAACACTTGCCCAGATCAGCCACAAAAAGCTTAAAGCCTTTTGATTTTGAGGATCGGACCAGTCATACTTCTTCAGGTTTAGCTCATTCAGAGAGTGAAGTTACAGAAACTTACTTGCGTCCCATCAGAAGATACAACGAAGTCTCGTGACTTAAAGACCAAAAGAGATCTCAAGGACTGGTTCCTCTTGGCTTCCTCTTCTTGGTCTTTCAACTCTTTGATCCTTTCTGGTGTGAAAGGGTATGCTTCAGCTCCATGCTCAAGTACAACCTCAGTTCCATCTTCAGTGGCGACTTTCCCATTCTCGTCCAGAATCACGAGGTGGGGAATCCCTTGCACTTGGAACAATTGGTCGAGGCTACTGCGCGTGTCGGAATCAGAAAATGGGACAGCAAGCCATGGCATCTTTGAAAAGTAACCTTTGAAGGAATCTTCATCTTCATCAGCTGACACAAAGATGATCTCAAAGTCACCTTTAGGTGAGACTTCATTGTACAACTCCACCAAAGTAGGGGTGAATCGTCGGCAGGGGCCGCACCAAGATCCTGAAAAATATAAACCAACTTTCTTCCCTTTCAAGCTCTCAATTTGTACCTGAAAATATTTACAGCATGATTAAAGACCTCTCAAATAAAACAGCATATCCAGTGGCAGAGTCTATCAGATCTCATGCTCAAAAAAATCATTCCGATTTATTCTATTTGATTCAGCAGCCTATTTTAACCCATCTTGGTCTTATACTGAAGAACAAGCTGGTGTATCACAACTCACGTGTTTTGTAATTAATAGATATCCGTGAATCAAACATCAAACATAGAAAATACAGAAAGACAGTAATCAAATCAGATATGCTGCAAGTATAGACACCCTATTCACTCAGAAGACAAAATTTAGTGAGAAGGCCGTTGATCATAACTTCAGATATGGTTGGAGTCTTATGGAAGAAAGATGGATTCGTGAATAAATGAAGAGTTCCGAATCTCAGACGTGGAAACTTTTCCGAGAAAATTAAAGGCAGAAATCGCGTTAAACGTAAGAACAAAAGAAGCACCTGATCGCCGTTATTCCGAACGAGATAATCCCTCTCCGAAGAAGAGAGGATAGATTGAATATCATGGGCGACATTATCAGCACCAGCCATTTCCGTCACTGAAACTAGCTCTGAACGCAGCTCTGCACAAGACGAAAAAACACAGTTCCATTTGGGTAATTTATCGGTGGACAAAAATCTTGGGGGCCCTTTTCTAGATACTTCTTGTCCAAGGCAAAAAAGAGGGGAAGAATTAACGTTGAAGCCCACGTAAAAAAAAAAAATTAATTACGTTCATAAACAACTGAACTTTTTCTTAAAAAAAGTCTCTCTAGCTTCAATTTGTGTCCGTAATTTTGTATAATTAATTATGACAAAGAATGAGGACGTGCTTTTCTTCCCACTATAATTTCTGGAATATTCGAGCTTTCATTGTTGGCTGATTTTCTTGGTGGCTAAAGAGGAAATAAAAAAAATTAAGCAATTCTCTCTTTTCCCATTGGATAAAGCAGCCCGGGAGGGATGGTCGGCCAAGAAATGCCGTTCATGTTCAAATGACCGAAACGTATGTCGCTCGTTTAAACGACGACTATTGGCGTCAACCTGTCCACATTTTAAAATCGGATAACTAACGACAGAGAGATGAATATATTTGTATACAGTACTATATTTTTGTTGCGATTTTTTTAATATAAATTTGTACTTTTTTTATTTTTGGTAAAAAAAAATCTACTTTTTTTATTTTAGAATCCAAGTGGCGAAACTTGGAAGAGTTTACATGACATTGATATAATAAATAAGCTAATTCCAATTTAGTCATATAATAATGAATTAAAGGACAAATTTGTCCTTGAATTTTTTCGCCAAATGCAATGAGTATCCTTGAATTTTGATTGTCATAAAATTATCCTAAAATTTTAAAAATAATACAATATTGTCTAGTAATATAATAACTTTGATTGTTAATTGAAATTTTTTCACAATGGTTAAATATTAATTTTGTTCCAGAAGTTTTTTTAAAAGATGAATTAGTATCTTAAACTTTTTAATTTGCACAATATTTTTGAATTATCAATATTTAATTATAAAAAAAATCTAACAACACATTATTGATTTTAAAAATAATTTGTACTTATAGATTTGACAAGAAACATTACATAAATTTGCTTGAACGTAAAATTCATTCTATTTGAACATTCTGCGAACTTTCCCTTCAATAAAGTCCAAACTTTCCTTTTTTGTTTTTTTATTCACGAGTAAGTTCAAGCATGCGCCCAAACTTAACCGTAAGCAAATATAAATTTTTTTTTTCAAATCGCTTGTGGGCAGGATAGATTAATTTGAATTTTAACTTAGAGATATTTAATATAATTTAATTCAAAATCTTCTATAATTTTAGGTTATAATGACTTGTTAGATCATTCTTCTGATTTAAATGTTGATAATCTTAAAATATTAAACTTGTTAAAAGTTTAGGGTGCCAAATTTTTTCAAGATAAATTTCAAGAATAAAATTACCTTTTAATCCTCATGATAACAGTAAATATTTGCCAAATGTTATTATAGGAAAATTAACCTTTCACCCTCACAATAACAGTAATCATTGATCAAATGTTATTATAGGAAAATTAACCTTTCACCCTCACAATAACAGTAATCATTGATCAAATGTTGTTTATAGGGGTAATATTGCATTTTTTTTAACTTTTTAGTTAATATTGCATCAATTGAAAGGATAACAGTTTCATTATTTAATGAAAAACTTATAGGACAAATTTCCCATAACTTTATAATAAATAATAATCATCAACTTATTGCTTTGATTTTTATTTCATTTATTCAACTACACTAATTAATCATATATGATAGGGACAATTATATTGAAGTCCCACATAAAAAAATTAATTACTGTAAAGTTCATTAACAACTGAACTAAAATATTAATTTCTTGTGTGTAATCTAACTATAATTCTCCCTATATCATATGATTCATATAATTATTTCAATTCGTATAATAAAAAGGACGACTATTGGCGTCAACGTTTTATAATCCGATAGCACGGCTGGCGAACCAGATGCTAAGCAATGAGGTTTAATTCGATAACGTCCTTCTATTTCTTCCCCCCTTTAAATTACTCCTAAGTTTTATTTAAAAAAGAAAAACATGATAAAAGTCAAATATTAGTTATATTGAGTGGGGTCACCACACGCACTAGTTTCATATCCATGAATTGTTCATTTAATAATTCATCAATCATAGGTAATATGCAGATCATATAAATTATGTTCTATGTGATTCTTGGATGATTTTTTTTAAAGTTATATAAAAGACTAAAATAGTTCGAATTACTTATTATCTGTACATACCAAACTAGAATTTAACCTGATGTGCAGGACAAAATTTTTTATAGAAAAATGGATTATAAGTTTTGTGTTGTTAAAGTTTGATCTAATTGTAATTAATATAAGTTTTTTTAAAAAATAATTATTTAGTTTCTATAATTTTAATTTAATTGTAATTTAATTTTTAAATTTTGACTCATTATAACTCAATCTTTATAGTTTTTTATTATAACTATGTCCTTGAATTTTGACCAAGTACAATTCAATTCTATAATTTGAACCATTTTAAATATTGGTCCTTCTATTTTAAAAAATAAATTATTATAGTTAAAATTATTTTAAAATTTAAGAACTAATAATTTTAATTACCAAAACGTTTAATATTTATAAAGAATATAAAATTAAAATTTTAAAAAATTTAAATTTTTTAATTTATTTTTTAAAGTATATAGGCCAATATTTTAAATAGTTATAACTATTAAAAATAAGTTGTATTGAGTGAAAATTTAAAAATTAAATTATAATAAATTAAAGTTTAGAAATTAACCTATAACTAAATCAAAACTATAAAAATTAAATAATTTATTTCTTCTAAATTTGAAGTATTTTATAATTAAGAATTTTATGTGCAAATTAAATGATTATGAATGAGAAGTGTATCACAACACCTTGCATGTAACAATTAAAAAAAATTAAATTGAATTATTAGACCATGAAGCGGGTAGGTTCAATTTATATGGGCCCAGCTTTTATGGATCCAGGTCCAGAAGATAAGGAAAAAATATGTTTCTTTAATTCTCCGTCCAACCCACAAAAGTGTATATTCCCCAGCAACCATAAAATGAAGTCTCTCATGGTTTGATGCTTTTCCAAATTTGATCACTTAGGAAGAGTCTGTAACCATCTTTGACTGCATAAAATCTTAGAAAAATTTCCTTTCCACATTAAAAGAATATCGAAAAAATATAACTTTAGTTTCTATATTTGTTATAGATTCTTGCACTTTTTTTAATATTTTAGGTTCTTATATTTTTGTTTTTTTTTTATGTTTTAAGTCTTTAAATGAATAAAGTGTAGGGATCTAAAATATTAAAAAATAAAAACTATATGGACTTAGGACATCAAAAAAAATGCAAGACCTAATAGTAAAATGTGAATAAAGTACAAGAACCCAAAGTTATATTTTTTCAAGAATATCTCTCACAGATAATATTGCGGCAATATTGTGTATCCCATTTTCTTATGTGAGAATCAAATTTAAGATCATCTCAAATGAATTTATTACAATAAGAACTTATCAATTTTGCATTTGATATAAAAAATACTTATTGTTGTTAAAAGTTGAATTTTAACTTATTAAATTTTAAAAAAAAACCTAACAAAAACAAAAACAAGTTAAGATTTATCTTGTAATAATATATATGTGTTTTTACAAAACAATATCTGATTCAAAATTGATAACCTATTATTCTTCATTTTTTGATTCAAAATATCAAAAAATAAAAACTATAGGGACTTAGGACACAAAAGAAGTACAAGATCTAATAGCAAAATCGAATAAAGTACGCGAATATAAAGTTATATTTTTTCAAGAATATCTTTCACAGATAATATTGCGGCAATATTGTGTATCCCATTTCTTATGTGAGAATCAAATTTAAGATCATCTCAAATGAATTTATTACAATAAGAGCTTATCAATTTTGCATTTGATATAAAAATACTTATTGTTGTAAAAGTTGAATTTTAACTTATTAAATTTAAAAAAAACTAACAAAAACAAAAACAAGTTAAAATTATCTTTTAATAATATATAGTGTTTTTACAAAACAATATCTGATTCAAAATTGATAACCTATTATGGTAATAAATTATCTTAAGAGGGTCTTACATGTCATTCTCCATTTTCCTCTTATATGGTTGCCCATAATTGAAAGCATTGTAGGATAACAAGCGGCTAAAGAGGTTAATAATAATATTGGAATCGCTTCCCGCTTTCCCTCAACGTTTTAAGTTGTCAGTTACTAAATTGCCAGATTCTCTAATATATTTTTTTGAATTTAAAAAAAAAACTAAAATCATAAACGATTACAACCAAACTAATAATGATCTTCATACTTACCATTACTTTATTTAGGTTCTTCAAATTCTAAAAAATATTGTTTTTACTATCTAATTTAAATTTTAGATATATACATTTAAGGTATGTGCATAAAAATTAAGACGTCCATTCATTTTGATACTTGCCATTAAGCAAATCACCTATTTAATTTTTTAACACTTTTTTGCTACATACAAATTTAAGTGAGTTGTATCCCAAACCTCCGCGGCTAAGGCATGACTTAAATAGTATTTACAAATATATTACTAGATTATCCATTAATAAAATCTTTATATTAACAGTGGAACGAAACTTCTCGCAGGTTGCTCTCATATTTATGCTTCTAATGGAATTTCAGTACATTTAACATCAGTATCCAAATTCCCTTTATTATTAAAATGAAAGAAATTAATTAAACATATAATTTATTAAAAATAAATATGCAAATTGATTAATTCAAACGCATTTAATTTAACTATATTTTATTTTAAATAAGTACCCATATTTCATTCAAGCACTTAAATTTTTCGTTAAGTAAAATTTTGCTATAGCACTTTTTACAGAAAAATTTACTATAGCATTGACTTATGAGAGAATTAAACATTTTTTTCTTTTGCATGAAAAACAAATTTCTAAACTCCCACAAACGAAATATCGTTAAAAGAACACAAGTTTGCAGATATGACTCACATTGCTTGAGTTCTTATGGAGACGTCTGATATAACTTAATCTTCCCCTTGTATTAAGACACTCAATAAGACAGTTAATTTTTTTTTTTTTTACCTTGACATATCCTATACCATTGTATTAATCTATAATGCACATGAAATAGGTAAAAATCTTTTCTTTTGTAAAATATAATCTTTTGTTACTGTTTGTTCAACACTAAAAACAACATAACATATATATATATATATATATATATATATTTTAAAAACATCAATAAGGCTGAGGTGTACCTGTACATCATACAGGGGCATACTCTAGTGTTTATTTATAACATTAAAATCCAACACAATACAAACTCTGAAATACACGCAAGAGGCCTAGGGGCAAATTCAATGCAACAAACAGTCTTCACTCTTAACTCTTGTTCAGGCTTTAGTGCAAACTTCTCCATCACAAACCCCCCCATCTTTCTTATTCTCATCTTCCTCATTGGGACCTTGTTTAGATTTCTCTTCCCTCCAATGCACGTCGTTCTTCAGCTGCTGCCTCAAGTTCTTTCACCCTTTCCTCAGTGAAAGGATAGGCTTCATCACCATAAAGCGTGATGAGTCCTCTGGCTTCTTTCATGATGGTTTAGCCACTAGGTCCGACGGCCACCAACTTGGGAATGCCTTGCACCTTGAACTTGTGACCTAAGAATGCCTTCGTAGAGTCTCCAAAAGGAAGCGCCAGCCATGGCATTTGAGCAAAGAATTTGTCAAACGAGGCTTGGTCCCTGTCACTGGATATGAAGACGACTTCAAGTGCATTGTCTTTGGCCTTGATTTTGTGATATGCTTCTATAAGCTTTGGCTGAAATGCACGGCATGGTGGGCACCATTAAGCTGAGAAGTATAGGAGGACTGTCTTCCCCACTAAATCTGACACTGGAATCTGAAATAAGGAAGAGCTACTGTCATTACTATCACAGAATGGAGAGAGAAGAGGATAGGAAGAGAAGCACCATTATGGCACCAGTTCTTCATCCAGACTTCTCTCTCAGTCTCTCCCTCACTCTTCTCAGTCCTCTACTCTCCTTCTCAGTGCTCTCTCCTTCCTTGGCTTTCCTCTCGTTCTCGGGCTCTGTTTCTTTCTTCTCTTTTTCTGTCTGGTTCTCGTGCGTTTTTTCACTGAAACTCTCTTCCTCTTTGTTTAGGCTTTTCTGTCCTTTATTGCTTTCTCCTTCCTCAATTTTCTGTTCTTATTCTCGTGCTCTCTTTTTTCTATTTTTCTGCCTTTTATTCGTGCTCTGTTTTTTAGCATGTTTTCCGTGCATGTGTGTGCTTGCTTTCTGCATTGGTGTTTCGTGTTTCTGTTGCTCTGCTTTGTGTTCTTCTTTTTTTTGTGTGACTTTCTTCTCTCTGGTTCTCTGTCTCTCTTTCTTCGTCTCTATCTCTCTGTGTTTTCGGCTGGCGTCTGCTCTTCTCCTTCTTCTGTTTTGTTGGGTTTTCATCTGGTCTTTTCTTCTGTGCTCTTTGGCTAAAAGTCTGCTCTCTTCATGGTGGTTTTGCTGGCGTGGCTTCCCTTTTTTTTTTTTCCATGCAGCCCTCTGATTCCTTCGTCTGTGCTGGCGTGGCTTCACTTTTGTTTCCATGCAGCCCTCTAATTCCTTCGTCTGTGCTGCTCGCGTGTGTTGAAAAAGGGAGGCCCTTTTAGGGCTGTGATGATCAGTATCATCCGGCCCTCATGTATTATTATTTTTTATTTTTATTAATATTTTTTATTAAATTAACACACACATATTTTAAGTGGAAAATAAAATTTAAAGAAAAAAAGTTTAACTCTCAAAAAAGTAACTTTCAATATTCTTGAATGATTGAAATAATTTGTGAGAGATTTTTTTTTAAAGATTTAACCTTTGCTTGTTTTGATTTTGTTAAATTATTATATTTTTTTTGAAAATATAATTCTAAAATAGATTAAATTTCATTTTGTGTTTTTTATATTTTTTAATTATTTATTATTAAATTTAAAAATATTTGAATAAAATACGGTGTTCACATAGAGCATGATTAAAGACCTCTCCAATAAAACAGCATATCTAGTGGTAGAGTCTATCAAATCTCATGCTCAAAAAAATCATTCCGATTTATTCTATTTGATTCAGCAGCCTATTTTAACCCATCTTTGTCTTATGCTGAAGAACAAGCTGGTGTATCACAACTCATGTGTTTCGTAATTAAAAGATATCCGTGAATCAAACATCAAACATAGAAAATTAAGCAGTTCTCTCTTTTCCCATTGGACGAAGCAGCCACGGAGGGATGACAGGCCAATAAATGTCATTCATGTTCCAATGACCGAAACGTATAAACGACGACTATTGGCGTCAACCTTCAACGTTTTAAAATCGGATAACTAACGACAGAGAGATGAATAAATTTGTATATAGTACAATCTATTTTAGTTGCGATTTTTTTAATACAAATTTGGACCTTTCAGAATCCAAGTGGCGAATCTTGGAAGAGTTGACATGACATTGATATAATAAATAAATTAATTCCAATTTAATTATATAATAGTGGATTAAAGGATAAATTTGAATTTTTTCACCAAATGCAATGAGTATCCTTAAATTTTGATTGTCATAAAATTATCCTAAAAATTTAAAAAATGATGCAATATTGTCTCGTAATATAGTAAGGTTGATTGTTAATTAAACATTTTTTTATAATGGTTAAAAATTAATTTTGCTCCAGAAGTTTTTTTTAAAAGATAAATTAGTATCTTAAACTTTTCAATCAGCGCAATATTTTTAAATTATTAATATTTAAATTATAAAAAAAATCTAACTACACATTATTAATTTAAAAATGAGTTGTGTTTATACCCAAATTATCCTTTTATTTTTGCTTAACAATGTTTATAGATTTTGACAAGAAACATTACTTAATTTTGCTTGAATGTAAAACTAACTCTATTTGAACATTCTGCGAACTTTCCCTTCAATAAAGTCCAAACTTTTCTTTATTTTTTGTAATGAGTAAGTTCAAGCATGTGTCCAAACTTAACTGTAAGCAAATATAGATTTTTTTTTTTTTCAAACTGCTTGTGGGCAACATAGATTAATTTAAATTTTGACTTAGAGATGTTTAATATAATTCAATTCAAAATCTTCTATGATTTTAGGTCATAATGACTTGTTAGATCATTCTTTTGATTTAAAAGTTAATAATCTTAAAGTATTGCGCTTGTTAAAAGTTTAGGATGTTAATTTTTTTTTAAGATAAATTTCAAGAATAAAATTATCCTTTAATCCTCATAATAACAATAAACATTTGCCAAATGTTATTACAGTAAAGTTAACCTTTAACCCTCATAATAACAGTAAACATTGATCAAATGTTAATATAGGGATAATGTTGCATCATTTTTTTAACTTTTTGGATAATATTGCATCAATTGAAAGGATAACTGTTTCATTATTTAATGAAAAACTTATAGAGCAAATTTGCCCATAACCTTATAATAAATAATCATCATCAACTTATTGCTTTGATTTTTATTTCCATTTATTCAACCACACTAATTAATCATATATCATATGATTCATATAATTATTTCAATTCGTATAATAAAAAAAGGACGACTACTGGCGTCAACGTTTTATAATCCGATAGCAAAGCGGGCGAACCAGACGCCAAGCAACGAGGTTTAATTCGATAACGTCCTTCTAATTCCCCCCCCCCCCCCAAAAAAAAAAATTACTCCTAAGTTTTATTCAAAAAAGAAAAAAAATATGACAAAAGTCAAATATTAGTTATATTGAGTGGGGTTACCACACCCAGTAGTTTTATATCCATGAATAGTTCATTTAATAGTTCATCAATCATAGGTAATATTCAGATCATATAATTTATGTTCTATGTGATTCTTGGATGATTTTTTTTTCAAGTTATATAAAAGACTAAAATAGTTCTAATTAGTTATTATCTGTACAAACTAAACTAGAATTTAACCTTGATGTGCTGGACAAAATTTTTTATAGAAAAATGGATTCTAAGTTTTGTGTCGTTAAAGTTTTGATATAATTGTAATTAATATAATTTTTAGAAAAAATTAATTATTCAATCTCTATAATTTTGATTCAATTGTAATTTAATTTTTAAATTTTAACTCATTATGATTCGATCTTTATAGTTTTTGATTATAACTATGTCCTTGAATTTTGACTAGATACAATTTAATTCTATAATTTCAATCATTTTAAATATTGGTCTTTCTATTTTAAAAAATAAAATTATCATAATTAAAATTATTTTAAAATTTGGGGACTAATAATTATAATTACCAAAATATTTAATATTTATAAAGAAAATAAAAATTAAAATTTTAAAATAATTTCAAATTTTTAATTTATTTTTTAAAATATATATACCAATATTTTAAATAGTTATAACTATCGAAAATGAGTTGTGTTGAGTTAAAATTCAAAAATTAAATTAGAATAAATCAAAGTTTAGAGGTTAACCTATAATTAAATTAAAATTATAAGAATCAAATAATTTATTTTTCCTAAATTTAAAGTATTTTACAGTTAGGAATTTTATGTGCAAATTAAATGATTATGAATGGGAAGTGTATCATAACACCTCGTATGTAACAATTAAAAAAATTAAATTGAATTATTAGACCATGAAGCGGGTAGGTTCAATTTATATGGACCCGTTTTTACGGGTCCAGGTCCAGAAGATAAGGAAAAAAAAAAAGTTTCTTTAATTCCCTGTCCAACCCACAAAAGTGTACATTCCCCAGCAACCATAAAATGAGGTCTCTCATAGGTTGATGCTTTTCCAAATTTGATCGTTTAGGAAGAGTCTGTAACCATCTTTGACTGCATAAATCCTAGAACAATTTCCTTTCCACATTAAAAGAATATCGAGAAAATATAACTTTGAATCTTTATATTTTGTGATAGGTCCTAGCACTTTTTTTGGTGTTTTTAATTCCCATATTTTTTTTTTTTGATATTCTAGATCCTTAAATGAACAAAGTGTAGGAATCTTAAAAGAATCTAAAACACCAAAAAATAAAAGTATAAGGACTTAGGAAACCGAAAAAGGTGCAGGAATCAATAACAAAACGGGAGTAAAGTACGAAAACTTAAAGTTATATTTTTTCAAAAATATCTCTCATAGATGATATTGCGGCAATATTGTGTATCTCATTTTCTTATGTGAGAATCGAATTTAAAGTCATCTCAAATGAATTTATTACAATAAGAGTTTATTAATTTCACATTTGATATAAAAATACTTATTGTTGTTAAAAGCTGAATTTTAACTTATTAAATTTTTTAAAAAAAGCCCTAACAAAAACAAGTCAAGGTTTAGCTTTTAACAATGTATACATGTCTTCATAAGACAACATCCGACACAGAATTGATAACCTCTTATTGTAATAAATTATCTTAAGAGGGTCTTGTATGTCATTGTATATTTTCCTAGTTATGTGCATTTTATGTTTACCCACAATTGAAAGCATTGCATGATAACCTTTCTGCATGAGACACCAGGGGCGGGTAAAGAGGTTAATAATAACATTGGAATCGCTTCCCACTTTCCCTCACAGTTTATGTTGTCAGTTACTAAATTGCCAGATTCTCTAATATATTTTTTTAATTGAAAAAAAAAAACTAAAATCATAAACGATTACAACCTAACTAATGATCTTCGTACTCACCATTTACTTTATTTAGGTTCTTCAAATTCTAAAAAATACTGTTTTTACTATCTAATTTAAATTTTAGATATATACATTTAAGGTATGTGCATAAAAATTAGGACGTCCATTCTTTGATGCTTGTCATAAAGAAAATCGCCTATTTTAATTTTTTTTAACACTTTTTTGCTGTATAAAAATTTAAGTGAGTTGTATCTCAAGTCTCCAAGTCTAAGGCAAGACATAATATTTAAAAATATATTTATAAATTATTCACTAATAAAATCTTTACGTTAATAGTAAGGTTTGAATTCAAAACCTTTGTAAGTTATGAAAATTTTTTACCAACTAGAACGATTAGTCAGTCAAATCACCACTTTTTAATGCCAATATGTCCGTGAAATGACAAAGTAGAAAAATCAGATCAATATACACTTGATGTCATTTAGCTAACATTATTTTCCAAACGTTCACATAAATCCTTACTGTGCGCCTGGCTATCCTGATTATCAGTAGAACAGATTGATATGTATCCCCTGCTTGCTACTTGTTGCTGAAAATTTTTACAGTGCATACATACTGCGTGTTGGATTTTTCTTCATTGTGTAATATAAAATAAAGTCTAGCAAGTTTCCACAACACCATAACGTGGAAAGAGGACAAGCATGCAAGACAAGTTTTTTTTTTTTTTTCGTAATAGAGAAACGCAAGTCAACTTCTTCCCCGCAAGAGATTAAAGCAAAGCATGACCTCTATTTTGTAATACCTCTTTTCCTTTAGGCTTTGACTTGTGCCAGACCATATTTTTATCTCCCGCTAAAATAGTAATTTTTTGGAACAACAAGCATATTATTATTATTATTATAAAAGTTTTGAAATACGCACAACAAGAAGTCTTCAGACAACTTCGATGCAACAAACAGTCATCGCACTTTCACTCTTCTTCAGGCTTTTGAACAGACTTCTCCATCACAAACCCACTCATCTTTTTTACTCTCTTCTTCTTCTTCATTGGTAACTTCTTCAGGCTTCTCTTCCTCCAGAGCACATTTTGGATGGAGATCGAAGTCACATTGGTCACAGTAGAATGACCATGAGTGACCCTCCTCGCCACAACCATCACAGTAATAAATCCTCCTGCGAGTCAACACAAGCTCATGATCATGAGACTTGTGCGTCACCTTCTCAGGCCACCCCTTTGCCATCTCTTCAGACGCTGCCTCAAGTTCCTTCACCCTTTCCTCGGTGAAAGGATAAGCTCCAGCGCCATGGAGCTTGACGAGATCTCTCGCCTCTTTCGTGACGGTCCGGCCACTGGGTCCGATGGCCACCAGCATTGGGATGCCTGACACCTTGAATTTGCGACTCAGGAATGACTTCCTCGAGTCACCGAAGGGAAGAGCCAGCCATGGCATTCCAGCAAAGAAGTCATTGAACGAGGCTTCGTCACTGTCACTAGAGATGAAGACAACTTCAAGTGCATTGTCCTTGGCCTTGATCTTGTGATATGCTTCCATAAGCTTTGGAAGAAATGCACGGCATGGCGGACACCAGTGAGCTGAGAAGTACAAGAGGACTGTCTTCCCCACTAAATCTGACACTGGAACCTGAAAAAAAGGAGAACCACTGTCATTGACTCATTATCACAGAACGGAGACAGAAGAAAACATGAGAGAACCAGCGGAAAGGTTATGAGGATAATCGGTGTAAAATTTCGTTTTATCTAAGAGTTTCGTGTTTGGTATGATCTAACAAGTCAAAAGCTGCATTGTAAAAAACATGCTAATCTTTCATCATAAAAGAACTAAATCAAAATTTCAAAGACATCAACATTCAACTCACTGTTATCTTTATCTCCCTATAATTCCAAAACATAAATGTATCTTGCATCTTAAAATATTTTTGGCATATCCAAGACATGTTGATGAAGATAACCATTCACAAGATATTGAACATATCTAAGAAGCAAGACAAGAACGTGAGGTTCGATTGTTTTCAAGAAAAATACCTTGACTCCATCTTTCCCCAAGACAAAATCTAGATCCCCAGAAACAAGAATGGACTCGAGGGTCTGCGTTTCCTCTTTGGCCTTCTCTATCTCAGCGAGCTCTGAAAACTTCTCAGGAGTAAAAGGGTATGCAGTAACACCATGCTCTTCAATGGCTTCAACCACGTTGGAATGAAGGGTTTTTCCATCCGGACCAATAATAACCAAAGCGGGTAAAGCCGACAGCTCAAAGTAGCGAGCTAGCTTCTCACAGCTCTTGTCCTTGTACGGCAATGCCAACCAGGGCACATTTTTCAGTCCTTGCTTGAACGATGCTTCATCATCACGAATGGATATCAACACAATCTCAAAGTCCTCACTCTTTTCTTTCAGCTTCCCATAAACCTCCACAAGCTTTTGGGTAAACTCAGCAGATGCTCCGCGCGAAAAAGATGAGAAATACAGACCCACCGTCTTCCCCTCAAGTTCAGACACGGGAACCTGCGTGTAAATAGAAGGTGAAATTCTGAAATTCAAACAGCAACATTCTAAATATATATTTCTAAGATTTACGCTGGTCTTTAATGTAAATAAGTAAAGAGAACACTTCTTCAGTTGTGTCTCATGAAGAGCATAATGTTACAGAAACTTGCTTGCTTTCCATCAGAAGATATAACGAAGTCGCGTGACTTGAAGACCAGGAGAGATCTCAAGGACTGGTTCCTCTTGGCTTCCTCTTCTTGGTCTTTCAAATCTTTGATCCTTTCTGGTGTGAAAGGGTATGCTTCAGCTCCATACTCAAGTACAACCGCAGTTCCATCTTCAGTGGCTACTTTCCCATTCTCATCGAGGATTACAAGGTAAGGAATCCCCTTAACCCGGAACAATTCATCGAGGCAGCTACGTGTGCCAGAATCAGAAAATGGGATGGCAAGCCATGGCATCTTGGAAAAGTAACCTTTGAAGGCATCTTCATCTCGGTCAGCCGACACAAAAATTATCTCAAAATCACCTTTATGAGAGACTTCATTGTACAATTCCACCAATGTAGGGGTGAATTGTTTGCAGGGACCGCACCAAGATGCTGAAAAATATAAGCCAACTTTCTTCCCTTTCAAGCTCTCAATTTTAACCTGAATATGTCAGGAGCATAAACAAAGACTTCCTCAATTCTTCATGAATACGATCATAATCATTTAAAATAATACCTATGAGCTATCATTTCCAATGAAACAATGTATCTAACAGTAGAGTCTATCAGAGTTCACACTCAAAAAAAATCATTTCGTGTTTTATTTGTTTGATTTAGCAGAAGCGGCTTTCTGTCAAAAGGGAGAAAAAAAAGGCAGAAGCAGCTACGTATTCTATCTAACCCAGAGTATATCTTATATCGAAAACTCTTAAGAACATGCTGGGTCATCACAATAATTCACATGTTTCGTTATTTAAACAAATTTTTGAATCAAACATGACAGAAAATACAAAAAGATAGTGATCAAATCAGACGGGCAGCAAGTATAGGCAAGAAAATAGAAAATTACACACCCTAATGACTCAGAAGACTACAAATCTAGTGCTAAGGCCGTTGATCAAAAACTTCAAATATCACTGGAGTCTGATTGACCTACGATGGGTTCATAAAGAAACACAGAGTTCGAGTTTTCCAAATGCTAGAGTTGGACAAATTTTCGAGAAAATGAAAGGTAGAAATCACGTCAAATTATTAAATGAGATAACCAAATACGTACTTGATCGCCGTTGTTCCGAAGGAGATAGTCCCTCTCTGAAGAAGAGAGGACAGATTGAATATCGTGGGCGACATCATCGACACCGGACATTTCTTTCACTGTGAAACCTCGATGCTCCGACCTCACAGTACCGAACTGAAAAGTAACTTTGGTGAAGAAGATTCACACTCAATCGCTCATTTATAGGGGTAAAAAACTGAGGACAAAAACGTAGCACTATTTTGAACATTCGTAATAAAAGAGGAGACAAAATTCTTCGTTCTTTCTCTCTTCACGCTCTTGGAGGTGACTTCCTTGTAGGGGTGTTCAGTCCGGACCCGTCCCGATTGGCCCGGTATCGTCCCGATCATATCGGGACGGGTCTTGTCCCGGCCTGAAACTAATCGGGACGGGACTTTACGGGACGGGACAGGAAAGAGGTTCGGGACGGGACGGGACACGGGATTACCATCGAGACGTCCCGTCCCGTCCCGAATATTATATATATTATTTTTTATTTTAAATATATTAATTATATTAATATAATTTATACTTATATTAATTATATCAATTATAATTTTAATACTTACAATTCTTATTTAAAACTAAAGTTTTTTTATATTGATAATTTTAATGGCATGGAGTAAACATGGCAATATCTTTTTTTATAATATATTAATTATATTAATATAATTTATTTTTATATATATCTATTTAATAACTTTTATTTACAACGTATTTTTTACTTATTTTTAGAAGAGTAATTAGCTTAGTACATCTTCATTAAAGTAGAATAACAATGATTTGATATTATGTTTGACTTGTCTGTTGTTACTAATCTTATAATGTAAAGATCATTTGTGTTTATTATTATAATGTGTAGTTATGATTAATATAATTCAATAATTGATTTTAAATTATTATTATTTATGTACTTGTGTTGTTTTGATTTTAAACTTAATAAATTATATGATTTAAAATTTTAATGAATGTTATTATCCAGATCTTTTTTCGATATTATTTCATTTATCGGGACGGCGGGACGTCCCGATCTTGTCCCGATCCCGTCCCGACTCTTAACGGGACGGGACGACTTTCGGGACGGGACGGGACACGGGACTAAAATTCAGTCCCGATCTTTTTCTCGGGACGGGACACGGGATGGGGGTGTCCCGGTCCCGTCCCGTCCCGTGAACACCCCTACTTCCTTGATGACCGAGAAAGCAATTGAGCATTTTTGTGGGTCCAAAAATAAATGATTAAGCATCTCTCTCCTACATAGCCTGGATTGGTCGGCCCATGGGATTGAGCAGTGTCGTTCACGGGCCAGATACCCAGTAAAACGACGACGACTTTGGCGTCAGCGTTTTAATTTCACGCGACAATGTCCATCATATATATAAAAGCGTACATATATTGGAGGCCAGCTGGTGCCTAGTGGTTGGGTGTAATAATTTGAAGATTACGTCAGCCATGATGTTGAATGAGTTAGACGTCAGCAAGCTTACGCAACACGATAAGGAACGGTGCAATACCAAACAAGAAAACACGACAGGTACCAACAGGGGAGAAGACAGGAACCAGTACGGAACACGGTCATTTTTATTTTTAATTTGTTTAATAAAATATAAAGGTTATATACTTTTCACCTCTTAAATTGATACATTATAGAATACTTAAAATATTAAATAAAATTTTTATTTTAATTTTATAAAAAAATTTTATACATATATAATCCAACTGTTTTAATAGCTCGAAAATATAGTTATTATAAGATTTATTTATTTTCAACAAGATAATATTACAGTTGCTTTTAAAAGTATTAATGTCATTTAATTTTGTTCTATCGAGAATTGTAAGAAAAATTTTAAAATATATTAAATACTATACACTTGATATTTATCGTAAAATTACTTATCTAAAAGTTAAGAGGAATTGGTTGAGATTTTTTTAAAAAAACTTATTTTTTTAGTAATAACCAAAGTATTGAAATTTATTATATAAAAAATTTTTACTATGATATATTTAAATCTCATAGACATAAAGAATTAGTGACAATTAAGCATCATTATCGTATTGATATATTTATTTATTATCATTATCAATTAAAAAAATTAAATAGTAAATTCAGTAAGTAAGTGATGAGCGTTTTTTAAATTGAACAGAACTTTAAATTCCAAATATATATTTAAATTATTCAATGTTCATGGAAAATATTAAATCTTCTCCAGTTTAATGATAGTTTATATTGAGAAAAAAATTATTAAAAATTTTATTTTAAACATGATAATTAATTATTCTCATACTATGAAAAATTGATGAGCAAAACTTAAAAAATAAAGGTATATATTTATTTTTGTTATATATATGTATATAAAATTGAATATAAATAAATATGTTGAAATATATCTGTTATGCTAGTGATATATATAGATTTATTTTTCTTTTAATTATCATATATTCTTTCCGTTAAAAAATGTAAGACATTTGTAATTGAATTTTATCCTCCAATAAAATAGTTACCTACTTTTAAACTAATCCTATCTTTTCATATTTACCCCTATTAAATAGCTTACAATAAATTTAAAGTTATTATCAATAGAGGCACTTTTAGAAAATACAATGATTATATTTTGAAAGATTAAAACTATCTTATATTTTTAACATTTAACTCCTCTAAAAATATCTTATATTTTTTAATGAAGGGAGTATGCTTTGTTGTCTTGGCTTCCTTTAATGAAATTTTCTGGCTCCATCTCTAAGTACAAAACAAAACTTCTTTGCTAAGGTACTAAGGCAAAGCATGTCCTCTATCTTACTCTACCAGATTTTTTTTTTATAATGTTTAGATTGGTAAATTTGAATTTAAATTATATATTTGTTGGTCAAAAATAGAATTTAAATTATATATTTAAAATCTCATAGTTAAAATTCATGTATTTAAACTTCATTGTTTAGGTAATTAATTAATTAATTAATATTAATTAATATTTTTGTGAACAATATTAATTAATTTGTGAGCAATATCTGATCGAAACATGCAAATAACAAAAGAATACTATCAAATATATTAATTAATATTAAAAAATGTACTCCCTCAGTTTAAAAATATAAGACATTTTTTGAAGGGTTAGATGTTAACAAATGTAAGGCATTTTTAGTTTTTTGAGGTGTAATTGTTGCTTTTTTTTTAAAAAAAATACCCCTATTGATAGAAACTTTATATTTATTATAGTGTATTTAATAGAGATAAATATAAAAAGATAGAATTAGTTTTACCCTTATTAAATGCTTTGAATAAAAAAATTAATAATGAGATTTAAGAATATTTATTAAAAGTAAAAGTGAAATCTTGTTAAGTTTTAAGACAAAGTTAATAAAATTTATGATTTTTTTTAATTTTGATAAAACATGCTGAAAATAATTTATAAATAAAACGAGAAGGAATATCTTTTTATTAAAGGCAATATTATTTGAGGCATATTTGGTAAGAATTCAAACTTGGTTCATTATGTTGCAGAAGATGAACCCTTTTCACTAGACTTAACTCCATTACTAGCAAGATTAATTTAGTTAATTCAAATTGATTATTTTTTGTTAGGGTTTATTTTTGTTTTGCTTTGTTTTTTGTTTTTAATAAAAAATCTGGCTCGTCTATCATTGGATTTTAAATCGTTGAGGCCAATAATGGGGACTCGTGGGTCATCATTCCTACCTTCTTTCCCAAGGCTTATGTGAAAATTCCATTGATAGACAATTTATAATAATTTTTATAAGTATTATTGGAGTTTAAAAACATGTCCAAAATCTTGATAAATCTTTAAACTCAACTCTTCTAAACATTTTTTTTATCTAAAAAGAAACTGAGAACCAGGGCTGGGGAATATCTAAAATAAAATAGTAAATATTTTTTATGCCAGACAAATAATAAATACTTAAATGAGCAATAAATGAATAATCTTCAAGAAACACTAGATCTACCTAATAGTTGACATTAAAAAATTAAAGGAGAATGATGGATAAATATCATCGAAATAAGAAACTGATAAAAAAAAAAGTAATATGAAATAAGATAATACTCTAGAGTTATAGGAATTTATTGTTAAATTATGTCTCTTATCTACGCAAAAATAATAAAAAGTATAGTTGTTAAAATATAAACTAAAATTATTTATAAGAAAGATAAAGTTAACATAAAAAACGTGGCTGTTGCTATTAAAAAAACTAAGCATATTAAGCCTATTGTTATTAAAAAAAACTAAACTAACAAATACTCCCTCTGTTCACAAATATAAAGTATTTTTAATCGAATCTCACCCTCTAATAAAATAGTTATTTAATTTCTAACTAACTCCCTTATAATTTAATCCTTATTTTTTAATTTTTTTAAAAATTTTCTTATCAAATAAAAAGGATAAAAAAAAGTTCATATATTATTCTAAAATACCCTCCTTTTACTTTTTGATGTGAAATTTAAACTACCAAAAAAAAAGTAAAATAAAAAAAGGTGAGGGACTAAATTATAAATGATTCAAAAGTTAAGAGACTGAGTCATAGGCGAGTCATAGTTGAAAAATTGAGTCACAGCAAGTTATAGTTGAGAGACTGAGTTACAAGTAAGTGAAAAGTTAGAAGACTAAAAGATTAATTTTTTTTTTAAAAAAACCATTACCATAACATGTTAGTTATAGTTGTATCATCAAGAAAAATATTAGTTATAAAATAAATTATTTGATATAAGCTCAAATAATTTATGTCATGGGCAGGGAGACCAAAATATACTATTAAATAAAAATAATTAACATTAAATAATTATTAAATATTTTAAGCAACAATGAATTCTGGATAAGAATAAAAAGGAAATATTAAAGTTAAATATGATGATAAATATAATAAAACATGTAAATATGGGATAATGTAATATAAATAATGAATAAAATGACCCATAAAAGTTATATTGTTGAAATGGTGTAATTTCTGACGTACGAAATTGATTAATTCAAACGCATTTAATTTAACTAATATTTTATTTTAAATAAGTACCCATATTTCATTCAAGCACTTAAATTTTTCGTTAAGTAAAATTTTGCTATAGCACTTTTTACCAGAAAATTTACTATAGCACTGACTTATGAGAGAATTAAACATTTTTTTCTTTTGCATGAAAAAAAAATGTCTAAACTCCCCCGAACAAAAAATCGTTAAAAGAACACAAGTTTGCTGATATGACTCACATTGCTCGAGTTCTTATGGAGACGTCTGATATAACTTAATCTTCTCCTTGTATTAAGACACTCAATAAGACAGTTAATTTTTTTTTTTTTTAACCTTGACATATGCTATACCATTGTATATAATCTATAATGTATATAAAATAGGTAAAAATCTTTTCTTTTGTAAAATATAATCTTTTGTTGCCGTTTGTTGTTTGTTCTACAGTAAAAACAATAATAACATATACATACATACATACATACATACATATATATATATATATATTTAAAAAAGAAAAACATCAATAAAGCTGAAGTATACTTGTACATGGTACAGGGGCAAACTCTAGTGTTTATTTATAACATTAAAATCCAACACAACATCATACAAACTCTGAAATACACACAAGAGATACACACAAGAGGCTTAGGGGCAAACTTCACTCTTAACTTTAGTGCAAACTTCACTCTTAACTTTTATTTAGGCTATAGTGCAAACTTCTATATCCCAAACCCCAAATCTTTCTTATTCTCATCTTCCTCATTGGGACCTTGTTTAGATTTCTCTTCCCTCCAATGCACGTCGTTCTTCAGCTGCTGCCTCAAGTTCTTTCACCCTTTCCTCAGTGAAAGGATAGGCTTCATCACCATAAAGCGTGATGAGTCCTCTGGCTTCTTTCGTGATGGTTCGGCCACTAGGTCCGATGGCCACCAACATGGGAATGCCTTGCACCTTGAACTTGTGACCTAAGAATGCCTTCCTAGAGTCTCCAAAAGGAAGCGCCAGCCATGGCATTTCAGCAAAGAATTTGTCAAACGAGGCCTGGTCCCTGTCACTGGATATGAAGACGACTTCAAGTGCATTGTCCTTGGCCTTGATCTTGTGATATGCTTCTATAAGCTTTGGTAGAAATGCACGGCATGGTGGGCACCATTGAGCTGAGAAGTATAGGAGGACTGTCTTTCCCACTAAATCTGACACTGGAATCTGAAATGAAGAAGAGCTACTATCATTACTATCACAGAATGGAGAGAGAAGAGGATAGGAAGAGAAGCACCATTATGGGTTCAGATGATACACAAGTTTCAAATATCATCTTATAGTAGTATAAATAGTTTCATGTTTGGAATAACAAATCAGAAGCCTTCATATAAAGCATAGACTAAAGTTCAAAGATATTCAATTCATATATTTATTGTATCCTGATTTAAATGATACTCAAGTGTCAAATATCAGCATTCTAGAGTTTCATGTTTGAAATGACAAACCAAAAGCTATCATACAGAGAATATTAATTTTTGCTGTAAAAGAATAAACTAAAAAGTTATCAAATTCACATAGTTCTTTCTATCACCATTTGTGTTTTTTGACATCCAATAAATCAGAATGTACAAGACCATTTTCAAGCTATTGAAAATATCTAAGAAGCAACAAGGGAAAAAAAAAAGAAAGAAAAGTTCGATTGTTTTACACATACCGTGACCCCATCTTTCCCCAAGACAAAATCTAG
Organism: Prosopis cineraria; assembly: GCF_029017545.1. NCBI lineage: Eukaryota > Viridiplantae > Streptophyta > Magnoliopsida > Fabales > Fabaceae > Prosopis > Prosopis cineraria. The sequence goes on along the minus strand of NW_026555582.1, from coordinate 32,969 downwards.
ATCTCCAGAAACCAGAATAGATTCAAGGGTCTGAGCTGCCTCGTTGGCCCTCTCTATCTCAGCAAGCTCTGCAAACCGCTCAGGAGTAAAAGGGTATGCAGCAACGCCGTGCTCGTCAATGGCCTCAGTTCCATCTTCAGTGGCGACTCTCCCATTCTCGTCCAGAATCACGAGGTGGGGAATCCCCTGCACTTGGAACAATTGGTCGAGGCTACTGCGAGTGTCGGAATCAGAAAATGGGACAGCAAGCCATGGCATCTTTGAAAAGTAACCTTTGAAGGAATCTTCATCTTCATCAGCTGACACAAAGATGATCTCAAAGTCACCTTTAGGTGAGACTTCATTGTACAACTCCACCAAAGTAGGGGTGAATCCTCGGCAGGGGCCGCACCAAGATCCTGAAAAATATAAACCAACTTTCTTCCCTTTCAAGCTCTCAATTTTAACCTGAAAATATTTACAGCATGATTAAAGACCTCTCCAATAAAACAGCATATCCAGCAGTAGAGTCTATCAGATCTCATGCTAAAAAAAATCATTCTGATTTATTCTATTTGATTCAGCAGCCTATTTTAACCCATCTTTGTCTTATACTGAAGAACAAGCTGGTGTATCACAACTCACGTGTTTCGTAATTAAAAGATATCCGTGAATCAAACATCAAACATAGAAAATACAGAAAGACAGTAATCAAATCAGATATGCTGCAAGTACAGACACCCTATTCACTCAGAAGACAAAATTTAGTGAGAGGGCTGTTGATCATAACTTCAGATATGGTTGGAGTCTTATGGAAGAAAGATGGATTCGTGAATAAATGAAGAGTTCCAGCTTTCCGAATCTCAGACGTGGAAATTTTTCCGAGAAAATTAAAGGAAGAAATCGCGTTAAAAGTAAGAACAAAAGAAGCACCTGATCGCCGTTGTTCCGAACGAGATAATCCCTCCCCGAAGAAGAGAGGATAGATTGAATATCATGGGCGACATTATCAGCACCAGCCATTTCCGTCACTGAAACTAGCTCTGAAAGCAGCCCTGCACAACAAAAAGAATCGCACTTCCAATGGTTATTTATAGGCAGAAAAAATCCGGGGGGCCTTTTCTCGTTACTTCTTGTCCGAGACACAAAAACAAAAGAAAAAAAGAGAGAGAGAGAGGGAGAATTAACGTAAAAAACAAAATTAATTGCGTTCATAAACAACTAACTCTTTCTGAAAAAAAGTCTCTCTAACTTCAATCTGGGTCCGTAATTTTGTATTACTGATTATCACAGAGGATGAGAACATGCTCTTCTTCCCACTATAATTTCTGGAATATTCGAGCTTTCATTGTCGGCTGATTTTCTTAGTGGCTAAGGGAGAAAGAAACAAAAAATAAGCAGTTCTCTCTTTTCCCATTGGACAAAGCAGCCAGGGAGTGATGATCGGACAAGAAATGTCGTTCATGTTCCAATGACCGAAACGTATGTCGCTCGCATAAACGACGACTATTGGCGTCAACCTTCAACGTTTTAAAATCGGATATCTAACGACAGAGAGATGAATAAATTTGTATATAGTAAAATATCTTTTAGTGGCGATTTTTTTAATATAAATTTAGACCTATCAGTAGAGCTGAAAATTCGGGCGGGCCGGGGTCCGACCCGAATAGGCCCGAACCCAAACAGGCCCGTTTTTTTAAAAAGCCCGAATGACTAAGCCCGGCCCGAATTCCTTCGGGCTTCGGGCGGCCCGAATACCCGAATTTTATTTTTAAAATTATTTTTAATTAATTTTTTTACTTTAAAATTAATTATTTTATTTTATAAAAAAATATAAAATATATATTTTTAATACTTAAATGATGTTTAGGACTCAAATATATGATATTTTAATATAAAATGACCTAAAAATTAAAGAATTAATTAATATTTATTATATATTATATATTTTTAAAAATAAAAAAAATTACTCGGGTATTCGGGCCAAGCCCGAACCCGAATCGGGCTTGGCCCGAACATAAAAAAACATCTTTTTTTTAAAGCCCGGCCCTAAAATTTTTCGGGCTAATTCGGGCTAGCCCGTCGGGCTCGGCCCGAATTACCGGCTCTACCTTTCAGAATCCAAGTGGCGAATCTTGGAAGAGTTGACATGACATTGATATAATAAATTAATTAATTTCAATTTAATTATATAATAGTGGATTAAAGGATAAATTTGTCCTTAATTTTTTCACCAAATGCAATGAGTATCCTTAAATTTTGATTGTCATAAAATTATCCTAAAAATTTAAAAAAATGATGCAATACTGTCTAGTAATATAGTAAGGTTGATTGTTAATTAAACATTTTTTAAAATGGTTAAAGATTAATTTTACTCTAGAAGATTTTTTTAAGATAAATTAGTATCTTAAACTTTTCAATCAGCACAATATTTTTAAATTATCAATAGTTAAATTATAAGAAAAATCTAACAACACATTATTGATTTTAAAAATGATTTATGCTTGCACCCAAATTGCCCTTTTATTTTTGCAATTTGTACTTACAGATTTTGACAAGAAACATTACTTAATTTTGCTTGAATGTAAAACTAACTCTATTTGAACATTCTGCGAACTTTCCCTTCAATAAAATCCAAACTTCTCTTTATTTTTTTTAATGAGTAAGTTCAAGCATGTGTCCAAACTTAACTGTAAGCAAATATAGATTTTTTTTTTTCAAACTGCTTGTGGGCAACATAGATTAATTTAAATTTTGACTTAGAGATGTTTAATATAATTCAATTCAAAATCTTCTATGATTTTAGGTCATAATGACTTGTTAGATCATTCTTTTGATTTAAAAGTTAATAATCTTAAAGTATTGCGCTTGTTAATAGTTTAGGATGCCAATTTTTTTTTAAGATAAATTCAAGAATAAAATTATCCTTTAATCCTCATAATAACAATAAACATTTGCCAAATGTTATTATAACCCTCATAATAACAGTAAACATTTATCAAATATTATTATAGGGTAATATTGCATAATTTTTAGAACTTTCAAGTAACATTGCATCAATTGAAAAGATAAATGTTTCATTATTTAATCAAAAATTTATAGGACAAATTTGCCCATAACCTTATAATAAACAATAATCATCGGCTTATTGCTTTGATTTTTATTTCCATTTATTCAACTTCACTAATTAATGATATATCATATGAGTCATATAATTATTTCAATTCGTATAATAAAAAGGAGGACTATTGGCGTCAACGTTTTATAATCCGATAGGATAGCTGGCGAATCAGATGCCAAACAACGAGGTTTAATACGATAACGTCCTTCTAATTCCCCCCCCTTAAATTACTCCTAAGTTTTATTCAAAAAAGAAAAAACATGACAACAGTCAAATATTAGTTATATTGAGTGGGGTCACCACACCCAGTAGTTTCATATCCATGAATAGTTCATTTAATAATTCATCAATCATGGGTAATATACAGATCATATAATTTATGTTCTATGTTTCTTGGATGATTTTTTATTTTTTTCAAGTTATATAAAAGACTAAAATAGTTCTAATTAGTTATTATTTGTACAAACCAAACTAGAAATTAACCTTGATGTGCTGCACAAAAATTTTTATAGAAAAATGGATTATAAGTCTTGTGTTGTTAAAGTTTTGATCTACTTGTAATTAATATAAGTTTTAAAAAAAATTAATTATGTAATTTTAATTTAATTATAATTTAGTTTATGAATTTTGATTCATTATAATTCAGTCTTTATAATTTTTTATTATAACTGTGTCTTTAAATTTTAATTAGGTACAATTCAATTCTATAATTTCAATCATTTTAAATATTGATCCTTCTAAATTTGAAAATAAAATTATCATAATTAAAATTATTTTAAAATTTAGGGACTAATATTTTCAATTACCAAAACATTTAATATTTATAAAGAATATAAAAAATTAAAATTTTAGAATAATTTTAAAATTTTTAATTTATTTTTTAAAGTATATGGACTAATATTTTAAATGGTTATAACTACAAGGAATAAGTTGTATTGAATCAAAATTCAAACACTGAATTATAATAAATTAAATTTAGAGATTAAATTATAATTGAGTTAAAACTATAAAAATTAAATAATTAATTTTTTTATAAATTTGAAGTATTTTAGAATTAAGAATTTTATGTGAAAATTACGTTATTATGAATAGGAAGTGTATCATAACACCTTGTATGTAACAATTACAAAAATTAAATTGAATTGAATTATTAAACCATAAAGCGGGTAGGTTCAATTTACATGAGCTCGATTTTTCCGGGTCCAGGTCCAGAAGATAACTAAAGAAAAATATGTTTCCTTAATTCTCCTCCCAACCCACAAAAGTGTATATTCCCCAGCAACCATAAAATGGTGGTCTCTCATAGTTTGATGCTTTACCAAATTTGATCACCTAGGAAGAGTCCGTAACTATCTTTGACTGCATAAATCGCAGAACAATTTCCTTTCTACATGAAAAGAATATCTAAAAAATATAATTTTTGATTCATATATTTTGCTGACGTTTACTATAAATCCTTACATTTTTTTAATATTTTAAATCCCCACATTTTTATTTTTTAATATTTTAGGTCCTTAAGTGAACAAAGTGTAGAGACTTTGAACATCAAAAAATAAAAATATAGGGACATAAAACATAAAAAAAAAATATAAGGATCAATAATAAAATGCAAGCAAAATATATGGATTCAAAGTAATGTTTTTTTAAAAATATCTCTCATGAATGATATTGCAGTAATATTTTTATATCCCATTTTCTTATGTGAGAATCAAATTTAAAGTCATCTCAAATTAATTTATCATAATAAGGGCTTATCAATTTTGCATTGGATATAAAAATATTTGTATATTGTTATTAAAAATTGAACTTTAACTTGTTAAATTTTTAAGAAAACTCTAACAAAAAAAAAAGTGAAGGTTTACTTTTTAACAATATGTACGTGTTTTCATAAAATGACACAAAATTGATAACCTTTTATTGTAATAAATTCTCTTAAGAGGCATTAAATGTCATTCTTCATTTTCCTCTTTTGTGTATTATAAAATTACCCACAATTGAAAGCATTGTAGGATAGCCTTTCTGCATGAGACACCAGAGTCGGCTAAAAGAGGTTAATAATAATATTGGAATCACTTCTCGCTTTCCCTCAAAGTCTAACTTGTCACTTGTCAGTTACTAAATTGTCAGATTCTCTAATATATTTTTTTTGAATTGAAAAAAAGAAACTAAAATCATAAACGATTACTGCCTAACTAATGATCTTCGTACTTAGCATTTACTTTATTTAGGTTCTTCAAATTCTGAAAAAATATTGTTTTTACTATCTAATTTAAATTTTAGATATATACATTTAAGGTATGTGCATAAAAATTAGGATGTCCATTCATTTTGATACCTGCCATTAAGCAAATCACCTATTTTAATTTTTTAACACTTTTTTGCTATGTAAAAATTTAAGTGACTGGTATCCCAAGCCTCCAAGGCTAATGTTTATAAATATATTTATAAATTATCCACTAATAAAATTTTTATATTAATAATGGGGTTTGAATTCAAAATCTCTGTAAGTTATGAAAATTTTTTACCAGCTAGAACGGTTAGTCAGTCAAATCACCACTTTTTAATGCCAATATGTCCATGAAATGACAAAGCAGAAAAATTAGATAATAAAGATAATATTTTACACCAGATCAATACTTGATGTCATTTAGCTAACATTATTTTCTAAATTTTGTTGATTTATTTGACATAATGTGTGTAGACAGCACAAGTCATGTACTAGTACTTTTTTTTAACTACAATATAAATATTATATATTTCTCGCCTTCAAAATTTATTCAAAATTACACACACACACACACACACACACACACACACACACCGATTTCAATCTCTAACTCTTTCACACATAAATCCCAACTCCGCGCCTGGTCATATTGATCATCAGTAGAACAGATTGATATGTATCCCCGCCTTGCTATTTGTTGCTGAAAAATTTTACATTGCACAAACACTGCGTGTTGGATTTTTCTTCGTTGTGTGATATAAATTAAAGCATAGCCAAGTTTCCACAACACCATAACGTGGAAAGTGAACGAGTATGAAAGACCTTTTTTTTTTTAATCGAAAAACGCAAGTCAACTTCTTCCCTGCAAGAGATTAAAGCCAAGCATGACGTCTATTTTTGTAACACCTCTTCTCCTTCGGGCTTTGACTTGTACTAGACCATCTTTTTATCCCCCGATAAAGAAGTATTTTTTTCGAACAACTAACATACTATTACTATTACTACTACTACACATGTTTTGAAATGCACACAACAAGAAGTCTTCAGACAACTTCGATACAACAAACAGTCTTCACACTTTCACTCTTCTTCAGGCTTTTGAACAGACTTCTCCATCACAAACCCACCCATCTTCTTTACTCTCTTCTTCATTGGTAACTTCTCCAGGTTTCTCTTCCTCCAGAGCACATTTTGGATGGAGATCGAAGTCACATTGGTCACAGTAGAATGACCACGAGTGACCCTCCTCGTCACAACCATCACAGTAATAAATCCTCCTGCGAGTCAACACAAGCTCATGATCATGAGACTTGTGTGTCACCTTCTCAGGCCACCCCTTTGCCATCTCTTCAGATGCTGCCTCAAGTTCCTTCACCCTTTCCTCGGTGAAAGGATAAGCTTCAGCACCATAGAGCATGACGAGATCTCTCGCTTCTTTCGTGACGGTCCGGCCACTGGGTCCGATGGCCACCAGCATTGGGATGCCTGGCACCTTGAATTTGCGACTCAGGAATGACTTCCTCGAGTCACCGAAGGGAAGAGCCAGCCATGGCATTCCAGCAAAGAAGTCATTGAACGAGGCTTCGTCCCTGTCACTAGAGATGAAGACAACTTCAAGTGCATTGTCCCTGGCCTTCATATTCTCATATGCTTCCACAAGCTTTGGAAGAAATGCACGGCATGGTGGGCACCAGTGAGCTGAGAAGTACAAGAGGACTGTCTTCCCCACTAAATCTGACACTGGAATCTGTAAAAAAGGAGAACCACTGTCATTAAATCATTATCACAGAATTGTGACAGAAGACATACGAGAATCAGCAGAAAGGTTATGAGGATAATAGTTGTAAAATTTCGTTTTATCTAAAGAGTTTCATGTTTTGTATGATCTAACAAGTCAAAAGCTGCATTGTAAAACATGCTAATCTTTCATCATAAAGAACTAAATTAAAACTTCAAAGACATCGACATTCAACTCATACTTTTCTTTATCTCCCTGTAATTCCAAAACAAAAATGTATCTTGCATCTTAAAATATTTTTGGCATATCCAAGACATGCCGATGAAGACGACTACTCACAAGATATTGAACATATATAAGAAGCAGGACAAAAACGTGAGGTTCGATTGTTTTCAAGAAAAATACCTTGACTCCATCTTTCCCCAAGACGAAATTTAGATCCCCAGAAACTAGAATAGACTCGAGAGTCTGAGTTTCCTCTTTGGCCTTCTCTATCTCAGCGAGCTCTGAAAACTGCTCAGGAGTAAAAGGGTATGCAGTAACACCATGCTCTTCAATGGCTTCAGCCACGTTTGAATGAAGGGTTTTTCCATCCGAACCAATAATAACCAAAGTGGGTAAGGTCGACAGCTCAAAGTAGCGAGCTAGCTTCTCACAGCTCTTGTCCTTATACGGCAATGCCAACCAGGGCACATTTTTCAGTCCTTGCTGGAACGATTCTTCATCATCATGAATGGATATCAGCACAATCTCAAAGTCCTCACTCTTCTCTTTCAGCTTCCCATAAACCTCCACAAGCTTTTGTGTAAACTCAGCAGATGGACCGTATGAAAAACATGAGAAATACAGACCCACTGTCTTCCCCTCCAGTTCAGACACAGGAATCTGCATGTAAATGTAAGGCGAAATTCAAACCATGTCCTGTATTGTCCAACATTAATATAGATTTTACGCTAAAACATAAACAATCTAAATTTACATTTCCAGGATTTGTTGGTCTTTGATGTAATAAGTAAAGGGAACATTACCTCTGTTCTGTCATATGCAGAGAGTAAAGTTCTAGAAACTTACTTGATTTCCATCAGAAGATATAACGAAGTCACGTGACTTGAATACTAGAAGAGATCTGAAGGACTGGTTGTTCTTGGCTTCCTCTTCTTGGTCTTTCAGCTCTTTGATCCTTTCTGATGTGAAAGGGTATGCATCAACTCCATACTCACGAACAACCTCGACTCCACCTTCAATGGTGACTTTCCCATTCTCATCAAGGATTATAAGGTGAGGGATCCCCTGAACCTGGAACAATTCATTGAGGTGGCTGCGCGTGCCGGAATCAGAAAATGGGATGGCAAGCCATGGCATCATGGAAAAGTAGTCTTTAAAAGCATCTTCATCTCGGTCAGCCGACACAAAGATTATCTCAAAGTCACCTTTGCCAAAGACTTCATTGTACAGCTCCACCAAAGTAGGGGTGAATCGTCTGCACGGACCGCACCAAGATGCTGAAAAATATAAGCCAACTTTCTTCCCTTTCAAACTCTCAATTTTAACCTGAATATGTCCAGCAAAGACTTTATCAATTCTTCATCAATACGATCATAATCATTTAAAATAATAACTATGAGCTATCATTTCCAATGAAACAATGTATCTAATTGTTGAGTCTATCAGAGTTGAGAGTTCACACTCAAAATCATTTCGCTTTTTATTATTTTGATTTAGCAGAAGCAGCTCCCTATTCGAACAGTCTAACCCAGAGTATATCTTATATCAAAAACTCATAAGAACATGATGGCTCCTCATAATTCACATATTTCGTTATTTAAAGAAATTCGCGAATCAAACATGACAGAAAATACAGAGAGATAGTGATCAAATCAGACAGGCAGCAGGTATAGGCAAGAAGATAGAAAATTTCACACCCAATCGACTCAGAAGACTATAAATCTAGTGCTAAGGCTGTTGATCAAAACTTCAAATATCACTGGAGCCTCATGGACCTATGACGGGTTCATAAAGAAACACACAGTTCGAGTTTTCCAAATGCCAGAGGAGGATACTTTTTTGAGAAAATGAAAAGTAGAAATCATGTCAAATTATTAGATGAAAAAAAACCGAATAAGTACCTGATCGCCGTTGTTCCGATGGAGATAGTCCCTCTCCGAAGAAGAGAGGACAGATCGAATATCGTGGGCGATATTATCAACACCAGACATTTTTCTCACTGCGAAACCTCGAAGCTCTCCCCTGACACTAACAGCACCGAACTGAAAGTAACTTGGGACAAGAAGAGTCGCACTGAATCGCTAATTTATAAAGAAAAAGGGTGGATCTGAGGACAAAGACGAGGCATTATTTTCAGCATTTGTCCTTTCTCTCCTCACACTCTAATTTCTGGAACGTTCCGACATCTGGATATTTCCTTGGTGACCAAGGAAGCAATTAAGCATTTTAGTGAGTCCAAAAAATAATAAAGCATTTCTCTCTTTCCAATTCCCATTGGCATTCATCCAATAAAACGACGACAACTATCATTCTCGGTCTTGCCCTGCCCATGAAATGTCTTGTCCTGGGTAATCAAGCTCTTTCATTTTTCATCAGATTTTATCTAAACTTGGTCCGTGCGATTAGCAAATTGGTTCGATGGTCCGGCACTCGACTTTTCTTTTTTCTTTTGTTTTTTTTTAGATTCCACAATTCATTTCATTTAAATAAACTCAATTAAAATAAAAAAAATACTTATAATCATAAGAAATATACAATAATTTTCAACAAAAAAAGAATTACTTTAATTATAATTTAAATAATTTAAATTCATAATTTCAACAACAATAACATTCAATAAACTTTAACAACATGTTTAATCCACGTTACAACAACAATTTAACAATAAATTAAATTAAAATTATATTAAATAAAATAATGAAATGTGAATAAAAAATGCTATGTTAAATTAAAATTATGTTGAAGATAAAATGAGGAGGGACCCCTTCAATTTGAATTTGATGGTGTATTCTCTGTTTTGATTTGTAATGTGTGTTTCAGTTTTAATTAGGAAAAAAAAAACTTGCAATAATTTGAATGAATTCGCGCGACGCTAGCAAGTTTCCGAATCCGGTGCTTAGCAAGGTGCTCATCACTCAGGAAGATTTGGTCCAGATTTTTTTAATTTTAATTTTAATTTAATATTTTATAAAAGTAAAATTTGTAAATTTTTTTAATAAATATATTCATCATCAATCTGAATGATACTAATTTAATTTGAATGGTTCAATTTAATATTATAATTTTCAATAAATTGACTATTTAGATATACTTTGAATAATTTAAATTCAATATTAAATTTTTATTTTAAGGTCTAGATTTAAATTTTTTATTTTTATTTTTATTTTATATTTATTAAAATAAAAATTATTAAAAAAATTTAATATTAAATCTGTCTTGTTTAAAATATATCTAAATTGTTAATTTATGAAAATTATAATATTAAATTGAACTATTTAAAATTTCAAATTAAATCAATACTATTTAAGATGATAAATATATTTATTAAAAAAATTTTTAAATTTTATTTTTATAAAAATTAAAATTGAAATTAAAAAAATCTCAGATCTTTCTGGATGATGTTGCTCAGCAGCACCAAAACCGGATTCCAAGTTTCTACAACAGACAACACCATGAAGTGCATGACGTGGAAAGGGTGTTGTGCAGTGCACCATATCCGTACGTAATGTGTAAACTTCGCCTTCGATTCCAAATGAGAAAACACGACAAATATGCCACGACACTTCGTTAAGGTATTTTTGAACTCGAGATTTCTTTCAGGCAAAGAAAGAAGCGCTGTTACTGGTGAAATTAGAAATATAAGTCAACTTTGAATGATATGAATTACCCTGTAGTTCTTTCATTTAAAAATTAAATCTTATCTCTCAATAAAATAATTATTTATTTTTAAATTAATTTTATTTTTTTATAATTATCTTTATTATACATCTTTTAATAAATATAAAATCATTCATCAATAGAGACATTTTAAAAAAAATAATAATTATACATTCAAAAATTTAAAATATTTTATATTTCTAAATATCTAACTTCTTAAAAAATATTTTATATTTTTTAACGGGAGGAGTATAAGTTAAAAAATATAAATTGAGTTGGATTTAATTTATTTTTATATAATTTTTTAAAAAAATTCTTACTCAACCTTTGTGAGTTGGTGGGTCAAATAGGCCCACCCACCAACCCATTTATTATTTTTTTATTTTTTAAAAATATACTTTAATGAGAAGTTCTATTATGATATTTTATATAAATGAAAAAATTTATATCATAAATATATGAAATTGATCAATTTTATCATGATTTATTTTAAAATCTACTTGGATCTTGGTGTTAAAACTCCCTCCATTTTTTTCAATTTTCTTTTATTTTTAAAAAATAATATAAATTAAGTGAGCCAACGCTAACCTATCAGGGTTAATCCATTCAAGTAACTAGTACTTGATCCAGGCCATAAAAGATCCATTTTAATATTGGTTAATATTTTCCCAACCTAACTTAACCCTTATAATATATTATTTGGGCTAATCCATATAACTCAATCCATATTCTTAACATTCATGGGAACAACTAGTTTTCTTTCATTTTCATTTATTATTATTTCATAGTACTTGTGATTATTATTTTATTAAATAAGGATTGGATTTAGCAAAATATGCTAGTATTTCACAGTATAGTGAACTAGAGTTTGGGTATCCATTAAAAGATGTGTTTATATTTAATGCCAACTATGCCTAGAATAATATTGTTTCCAATAAGAGGAGACATGCGAGGAACCAAGAAATATAGGAGACTAGAAAAGAAGCAAAATAAATTAATAACTCTGATTCTATTATGAATATTATATGATTGTATGAGTAGATGTCCATAATTCCCAATACTTAAAATTTTTCATCTCCCATAACCTCCCAATGAATGACTTAGAATGAGTTTCTCAAGGTTAATGCCTTATAACTTTTAAAGGTTACTACTATGCTATTATATTCTTCTTTATTCATTTGTAATATTAAGGTTAGGTTTGAATGGTTAAAGGCCTATAAATAAAGGTCACGTACAAAATATTGGGTACTCAAGTGAATGACCTATACTCTATTATTTTCTCTCCCAATTCTTCTTGCCTTGTTATTCTCTTTTCTTCCTCTCTTTCTTTTTATTTTCATAACACAATATTAACATAAATTGGCTCTAAAAATAAGGTATGAGATTTTAACTAGATTAATGTATTCTTATTTCATACATATAATTATATTTTATATTATTGTTCTATTAACGTTCATGGTTACGTTATTTATATATTTACTACATTACATTTTATTGTTTTATTTTCCTATCCCTTTCCTTTTTTTTAAGTTACAAAGTGATTTTACATTTCTTCATTTTATTCATTTGAAAATAATTATGTGATTAGTGATTTAATTTACTCAAGTCTCATTAACCATTCATTGCTTTATTTTTATCATTTCTTGTTCTATATTTTTATGAAAATTGATATATTTATTTTTCTTTATTTATGTTTATGTATTTGATGTCATTTTTTTAGTCCTCCATTAAATTAATACCATATATATACATATTATATATTCTATGTTTTTTGTTTGTGTGTGTGTGTGTGTTTGTGTTTATATTGATCAATTTATGTTATTAATATAATTTGTTTTAGTTGTTAATATCATATGAATTGTTTGATTTATCGATCAATTTATTTACTTTATTGCACTTCTTTATCTTTATTGTTTAGTAAGTTGGGTTGTTTATATTTGTGTTTTTTTTATCTTGTGCCTTATTATGAATTATATTCTATAATTTTTTTGTTGTTATTTATCATTTTAGTGTGTGTGTGTGAAGGATTTTTTTACTATAATATTTATTTGTTATGCTTTATTTATTAATTTTGTCATAATTTTTATTGTTATGAATACCGTATTTTGTCCAGGTATTTTTTAAATTTAACAAAAATAAAAATAAGTAACCAAAAAAAATATAAAATATAAAAATAAAATTTAATCCCTTTTTAGGATTATATTTTAAAAAAATAAAAATATAATAATCTAACAAAATTTTTAAAAAAATATTGCTTAAATTTTAGAAAAAAATCTCTCCCAAATTATTTCAACCATTCAGAATATTGAGAATTAACTTTTAAAAGTTAACTCTTTTAAATTAACTTTAAAATTAGGTTAACAAATATAATAATAATAATAATAATAATAATAATAATAATAATAATAATAAATATACTAATAAAAACAAAGGTCACCCTACCCCAAAAGAATTGCTTGTCACGGCAAGCAGAGGAGACACGATAGAAGGAAGAACACACACACACAGAGCTAGAGGAAGACAAGGCTAGAGAAGAACAAGAAGGAAAGAAGCAGAGTAGCACCGTAGGGCGAGATCAGAGGAGACACAACAGAAACATGTAGCAACACACATGCAAAAACACAAAAACAGCAAGATGAGAGACCAAACACAGAAACATAGAAAGTAAATGTAGAACAAAAAGAAACAGAGCCAGACACATGTAAACTCAGCCATGTAAACACAGCACTCACACACAAAGGAGAGAGAGTCAAATGCATAGAGAAAAGGAAGCACACACACACAGCCAGAGGAGGCAAAAACAAAGCAGAGAGTAGACGGCGAAAGTGAATCATGCACGCAGGTGAAGAAAAGGAGAACACACATGCAGAAAATGTAGCGAAAAAGAAGGAAAAAGGAAGAAGCAGAGCAGGAGAGTAATGATTCACCCCTTTCATTCTCTATATAAGGCTGAACGTAAAAATAACAAACAAGGACGGAAGAACAAAAAAAAACAGAAGGGTGACCGAGAAGAGAAAAGAGACAGAGATCGAAAGAGTTTAAAAAAACAGAGGCTGGAAAAAAAAAGAAACAGAGACTGAGAAGAGAGGAGAAGGAAAGGCCATGAGAGTAAGTGTCTTTTGAAAAAACTGAGAGAGGAGAAGTTGTTCTTGTTGGAGAAATAAAAGCACCGAGAAGAGAAGAGAAAGAGAAAGAGAGCATCGAGAGAGTTGAGTTTTTCTGATAAAAAATAGAGACTAGGAGAGGAAAGGAAGAGATCGAGATCAGGGAGGAAATTGCTGAAAACAAAACTGAAGATTTTGGGTCAAGAAATGGTGAGACAGATTCAGGATATTGAAAGGGAGAAGGCGCACTACACAGGAAGAGGAGACTGAGCCGAGAAGGAGAGAGTTTTCTAAGGAAAAGATTGAGAGAGAACGCTGAGAATGAAGAAAAAGAAACTGAGGCTGAAAAGAAAAAAAAAAGACAGAAGCAAAGATGAGGAAGAAGAGACTGAGATCAGAGAGGGGGGAGTTTGCTGGACAGAAGTAGTGAGATAGATCTGGGATGTGCTACACACAGGTTCTTGCATCTGAATTTGAATTATACATGTTTAGTTTCAGTTTATTTTTTTAAAAATAAATAAATAAATTTCATGTTTAGATATTTGTCCCACATTTTTTAGTTTTCAAATGAAAATCAATGTGATTCAATGTGATTGTCATTTTTTTTAATGAAAAAAGAGTGTGAAAAAAAAAGTCTTAGATTGCAAATAATAATTTTTGCTTGCTATTATAACTAAGCTTAATTTAATTTTAGATATAATATCATTTCAAATAATGAACGAATTAGTGTAATTATTAGGCAGGGTCTTTAAATAAGTTTTTAGCACGAAAGGGCATATTAATATGTATAGGCATGATTTTTTCATCTCTATTAGTCCTAAGGCCCTTCACTTGTCAATAATATTGTTACAATCATATCGTATGGCACTTTCCATCATGATTACATGTACGATTTTAATTATTATGACGAGCCTATTTTATAAAAGGTTGAGGGGAGAGAATGCAATTCTTACCTAAATAAAAAAAATGAAATGAATAAGAGGAGATTTCTTTCTAATTATTTACTTTTCGTGTGAGATTTTTAGAATTTCCGCAGGCATTTAAAATAATCTCATACTGTGTAAATCAATAAGATTTCACAGGTATAGAGATCCAATTTATATAAAGTACTCAAGGGTTTCAATGACCCACCATAAAAATTAACTATCTTTTTATAATATAAATAATTTATTTAAGTTTCATGCAAGATTACAAGAATATTTGTAGGGACTTAAATTAATTACATTATCGTGTAGGATAATAAGTCCTTGCAGATATAGTGATTTTTAATCTTTATAATAAATAAATAATTTTTGTAAATAATCATATAATATACAATTTAGAAAATTAATTAACCAAATTAATGCATTTAAATTGCAACCATATTCACCAATTATATTTTTTAGTCATGTGAGATTTTTGAATCTCCGTAGACTTCTAAAATAATTGTATTATCATATGAGTTAATAAGACTCTGCAGATATAACGATTAAGTTTTTAAAAAATATATATATATTATATTAAATTAATTAAATTAAAGACGTATTTAAATTTAATTTCTTTATAGTGTGAGATTTTAGAACCTCCACAGATATTTAAGATAATCATATTACTGTATAAGTCAATAAGGCTTTGCAGGTATGTTGATTAAAATTCTTCAAAACATGTATCTACATGCTAAAAAAATTATTATTAACACTTAAAAATGTACATAAGAATATAAATAAATTGCCAAACTCTTTTATCGTGTGAGATTTCAGAATTTCCGCAGATATTTAGAGCAATTACATTATCGTATAAACCAATAAGGTTCTGCAGGTACTATGATTAAAATTCTCAATCATAAAATATAAAAGAAAAATAATTTTAAACTCTTTTCTTTCTTTATTCCAAAAATTTAAAAATTGAGAAAATAATTAAAATTAAATTACTTTTTACAATTTAAAACACACATATCAAAATTTTAAAAATTATTTTATTTTCAAAATGGTGAATTATTTATAATTAATTTGTCTTCAAAAAAATATTTTTATACCACCAACTTTTAAGCCCGAACTACGTGGACTTTGATTCCCATCACAGGATACGTAGGCCTCAGAGTCAGATTCTGAGTCAAGTTCGTCCTCCCTTGTAAATAAATAAACATTTTTCACCTAATTCCTATCATTTTTATATTAAACACATGAATATAAAAGGAATAATTAAAATAATTATAAAACCATATTAATAGAGCACAACAAACTTCAGGTAACCATTTTGACGAATGGGTGTTGTGGGGTGCCTAACACTTTCTCCACGCTTAACCGACTCCCGAACCTATTTTTTAATTTTGCAGACCATCCTTATCCTCCATTAATCGATTTCTCGAGATTTCCCTCAAAATCTTGGTGGCAACTCCTCATTCGATCCGGTTCCCACCGTGAAGGCCGGGGACCTCCGATCGTGCACCATCCGCGTCGCATTTTTTCGGGTGTGACAATTGTTATTATTATTTTAGTTTGAATCATGACAAATCTTACCAAACTTAAATTTACGGCTCTTGATATTACAGGAAAGAATTATCTATCATGGGTGCTAGAAACTAAACTTCACCTAGATGCCAAAGATCTAGAAAATGTAATTTTACTTAGAAATGAAGCAAGTAGTTAAGATAAGGTCTAGAAGGGTTGAGGTAACCTAATAACTCTTTCCATTCGATTTTCTATTGTAACTATTTGAAAGTATGGGTATTGTTGCATAAGGAGAGTTTTAGAATATGCATTTTTGCCAAATGAGTTGTCTTGCATGAAATTGATTTCTAAAGATTAGAGTTTATAAATTTGCATGATATATATATTTTCTACATGTGTGTGTATATATATGAGTTTATATGAGAATATGTGATTTATACGAAAGCATGATCATAAAAGTGTGAGTTCATCCGTGGTGAGAAGTAGTGAAAGACCATATGATATTATTTTCTTTAGTACTCAACGAGGTGCGGGATTAGAGAATTATATCTCCTTGGTATCTTTTGAGGTGTGGTATTAGAGATTATCTCCTTAGTGTCTATTAAAGTTCGGTGTTGGTGATTTGTGCCCCTTAGCATCTGTAATGCGGTATTGAAGCCAATAGCAACCCATTATGTAAAATAAGGGGAAATCATAGTCTGAAAGCATGTTAGAACACCTTTGGTTGAGTGATTCTACCATTAAAGATAGGGCCAATGAATATGTACATTGGTATGAGATGAGCCTATTTCAGTCGTGGTGATTCAAAGATTTGGATGGTAGTAATCATGCTATAAGTGGTGAATAGTGGTGAGTATAGTTGTGAAAATGTGAAATACTATATTGATATAATTTGAAGTGAAACTCATATTATATGATATGTTTAACTATATATATTATATAACACTTGCTTATGGTTGTATGTAATAATCATTAGTAGTAAGTTATTCTGTTACTGAGATGTTTATCTCACCCCCATGATTACATTTTTACAGGTCAAGTTAATGAACCGAGTAAAGGGAAAGACATAGGACTAGCTTGAAGTTGTGAAAGCTGTGTGAATGTAAAGTTTGTGTATGAACTTTTATTTTGTATACGTGTATAATAAGTTGCCATAGGACTTGTGTATATGTGCATAGTAATGACTTGTTGAGATTTGTGGTGACTTTATAAATCTTAGCCATATGTGTGAATATATGGTGAAATGAATAGCAGAGGCTAAGATTTAGAAGTGAATGTGTTTTGAATGTGGATATATGTGCATTAGTAATGAAATTGTGGAGAATATGATCAAACTAATGTTTTTGGGTAAAGTTATAAAAAGTTGCCTAAAGTGAAATTAAGCTATTGAGTAGCCAATTCTTGATTTATATGTGTGTATGATGTAAATTATGGTCAATTAGGTGAATAAGATCCTTTTAAACTTGGTTCAAGGTCTAGAATAATCTAATAAGAAAATATGAGTGATTTGAGTGCTTAGGTGCCATAAATTTTTAGAAAAAGTAGCTTTTTATACCCTAAGTATTCAAATTTTGATTGAATTATTGGATCGTATCCAAGCTTATCTCATTAACTTACTTATGAAATGAGCTTTGTGTAGGTGTTTGAATTACTCCGATCGGATATCGTATGCAGAAACTGCACACTTTGAAAGTTCACCCTACGAACTGTCATTTGACAGTAGAGTTTGCTTTTATGTGCACCGTAGTGCATGCGTCCCATGCCGCGACTAATGGCATAGAGTAGGCTGAACGTGGCTGTGCCATATGCCATGGTGCATGTGATACATGTCGCGACACATCCCCTATTTTTAGACCTTATTTCTTCATTTTAAAGGCATGCATTGATTGTGATGAATGTAAGAATTAGTCTTTCAAATGATTATTGTGTATTGTATTTCAAATGATTTTGATGATTGGCAAAATAAGTCTTGGGTCCTAAGCTTTTCAAACGAGATTTGGAATACAGTTTGGTTTGTAAATATAGTGATTTGATTAACCCCTTCTAATGTTGGGTGGATATTAGGAGAGGTTACACTTGTAGCAACAATATCGTGAAAAAGGTTTTAAAAATTATTCTGAATTAATTTCATATCTTCTTGTAGCTGAACAAAATAATGAGCTATTGATGAAAAATTATAAAATTTGTCCTACTGAATCAACTCCATTCCTTGAAGTGAATGTGACTATACATAATAATCACCGTGGTCGTAGTCGTGGTCGCAGCCATAAATGTGGTCTTGGAAAGGGACATGCTAGTTACCGTTGTCATGGTGGTGGTGGTACTAATTATAATCCTAATACCTACCAAAAGAAGAAAAATAAGGGCAAAAAAGAGATAAGAACGGTCCTTCAAAAACTATTGAAAATCAATGTTACTGATGTGGTATGAAGGGGCATTGGTCATGTGTTATTGTACGCCTAAGTATCTAACAAAGTTTTATCAAGCCTCCATCAAAATAAATTCAAATAATGTAGAATCAAAGTTCACTTTTCAAAATAATGATGTTAAGGCAAATTTTGCATACAAAAATAATGATATCAATGAGTTGGATGATATTAATGGCTTTGATGCTATGACACACTTAGACGTAGTTGATTTATTTGAAAAAAATCAACATTAGATAAGTTTGGTTGAAAAATAATTAGAATAATTTAGATTGTATTTTTGGATTATGTTTCATTTAGCTTTCTCGTCTTCTTGTAATAAAAGCATTATTTCTTGAAATAAACTTCATTTTATTAAATATTTATTTTAATACATTTTGTTTCTTTTGTTGAAGAATATGGATATTTCTTTTTCTTTTATTGGACACAAGAATGAAGATATATGTCTCGTGGATAGTGCTAAAACTCACACCATACTTAAAAATAAAAATATTTTACTTATTTAACAATAAGAGATAAAAGTGTCAATACCATAACAAGTAATACTAAATTAATTGATAGCTTCAAAAGAGCAATTATAATATTACCCAAAAGAATAAAAATTATTATAGATGATGCCTTATATTCATCTAAGTCTTAAAAAAATTTATCAATTTTTAAAGACATTCGTCGAAATGGGTATCATTTTGAGAGTACAAATGAGAAAGATGTTGAATATCTGTATATTACAGATTTTAGATTTAAAAAGAAATGCATCCTAAATAAATTATCCACGTTATCTTCTAGTTTGTACTATACAACTATTAGTATAGCTGAAATAAATGCAATAAGTTTACCAATTAAGACATATTTATCATTTGGCATAACCGGTTAGGCCATCCTGACTCAATTATGATGCAAAGAATTGTTGAAAATTCACATAGACAGCAATTGAAGAACTACAAGATTCTTCAATTTAAGGATTTTCCTCGTGCTGCTTGTTCTCAAGAAAAATTAATTAAAAGACCTTTTATTATAAAAGTAGGAATTAAATCCCATACTTTTCTTGAACGTATCTAAAGGGATATATGTGAACCTATCAATCCATCATGTAGACCATTCAAAATTTTTATGGTTTTAATATATGCATTTACAAGATGGTTATATTTGTGTTTGTTATCAAGACATAATTTAGCATTTGCTAGATTACTTGCCTAAATAGTTCAATTAAGAACACAGTTTTTAGATTATGTAATTAAGACAATTCATCTTGCTAATGCGAGTGAATTTTCATTGTAAATTTTTTATGATTATTGCATATTAATTGGAATAATAGTTGAAAAATATGTTGTTTATGTCCACACTCAAAATGGTATACCAAAATCATTCATTAAATACTTCCAATTGATAGCTAGACCAATGTTCTTAAGGACAAAACTTCTTATTTCTACATATGGACATGCGATTTTACATGCAATAGCCCTTGTACGCATTAAGCTAACAAGTTATCATAAATTTTTCCCTTACAATCGGTTTTTGGTCAGGAGCCAAATATTTTCTATCCTAAAATTTTTAGATATGTGGTGTTTGGTTCTCTTTCTCCACCACAACGCACAAAGATGGGATTTCAAAGAAGGTTAGGAATGTATGTTAATTTTGAATCTTGCTCTATAATCAAGTATTTAGAACTATTAACTAAAGATTTATTGACAGCATGTTTTGACGATTTCTATTTGGGCAAAACAAAAGAGGTCCAAGTACCTGAAGATAATGAAAAGATCTTGATAAGTTATATCATCATGGGAAAAGATGGAATAGAAACAATATAGTTGTTGATGACATATTTTTATATAATGTTGCTGTGGAAATAATGGATTAAAATAAGGATCTAGAATCGAAATGGGTTGAAGAATGTAGACATAAAAATGATTGGCCAAAATGGAAAGATGCAATTCAAGTAGAGTTAAATTCACTTTCAAAACGTGAAATTTTTGGACTTGTAGTCCTAATACCTAATAGTGTAGAGCTAGTTGGATATAGATGGGTATTTTTACAAAAACAAAATGGAAAAAAATAAAGTTGTTAGATATAAATCACAACCAATAGCGTAAGGATTTTTACAAAAACTTAGTATTGATTATAAAGAAACATATTCTTCTATGGTGGACGTAATCACTTTAAAATATCTAATTATCTGATAGTACATAAAAAAACTTGATATGGGGCCTAATGGATCTTATTATAGCCTATTTATATGGCTATTAAGATACAAAAATATATATATGAAAATCCTTGAAGGATTTAAATTGCCAGAAGCATGTAAAGATTCTTGAGAAAAATATGCAATTAGTTTGCATAAATCTTTGTATTAACTGAAACAATATGAAAGAGTTGAATGAAGGTTATAAAAATGATCTAATCTTTTTATGTGTTTTCATAAAGAGAAATGAATTAGAGTTTGTTATAATTTCTGTATGTGTAGATAATTTAAAAATAATTGGAACTCTTAAAGAGCTCCAAAAGGTAGTTGATTGTTTAAGGAAAGAATTTAAAATGAAAGATCTAGGATGAACAAAATTTTGCCTCAATTTACAAATTCAACACTTAGCACATGAAATTTTTCTTCATCAATCAACTTATATTAAAAAATATTAAAGCAATTGTACTTGGACAAATCACATTCATTAATTACTCTGATGGTTGTAAGATCTTTCAATGAGAAAAAATATCCTTTTTCTCCTTCAATAGAAAGATGAAGAACTTCTTGGTCCTAAAGTACCATAGCTTAGTGCTATAGGTGCATTGATGTATTTTGCTAATTTAATAAGACCTAATATTGCATTTATTGTAAATTTATTAGCAAGATTTATTTCTTCCCCAATAAAAAGGCATCAGAATGGAGTTAAATACTTATTTCGATATCTGTAATGGATAATAAATATGGGGTTATTTTATTCTAATGAATTTGGATCACAACTTATTGGTTATGCAAATACATGATTTCGATCATATCCACAAAAAGGTAGATCACAAACTGAATATTTGTTTACTTGTGAGGGTACAAAAATATCTTGGTGTTAAACAAAACAAACTTTAGCTGCTACCTCATCAAATCATATAGAAATAATTGTAATTCATAAAACAAGTAGAGAATATGTTTGGTTATACCATGCTGGGTAAGGCAGAAAAAAGATTTCAAAAATATTATATGAAAATAATACATTGTGCATAACTAAATATACATCAAAGGAGATAAAACAAAACATATTTCTCTAAAATTATTTTTCACTCATGACCTTTTGAATAGCGGTGATATAGATGTTCATCAAATTCGCTCATGTGATAATTTTGCAGATTTGTTTACTAAGACACTACCAACTTCGACATTTGAAAAGTTAATGTATGGTATTGGAATGTGTAGATTTAGAGACATAAAGTGATGGTGTTACCAGGGAGAGTGAAGTAATATTATTATCAAGGAGAGACTATGAGGAGTAAATATCATGCCGTCCTCTTTTTTCCCTTTTAAGGTTTTGTTCTACTGGGTTTTCCTAAAAATGTTTTTAATGAGGCAATTTTAACGAGTAATTAAAAATATTGTGTACTTGTTTTCCTTCACTAAGTTTTTATCCCATTAAGTTTTTTTAATAAGATTTTAATGAGGTACAATATTTGTTATGAACATTCAAGGGGGAGTATTATGAGTGAATGCCCGTAATGCCTAATACTTAAGATTCTTCACCTCCCATAACCTCCTAATAAATGACTTAGAAGGAGTTTCTCAAGGTTAATGCCTTGTAACCTCCAAAAGTTACATGCTATGTTGTTTTGTCCTTCTTTATTCATTTGTAACATTAAGGTTAGGTTTCAATCGTTGAAGGCTTATAAATAGAGGCCATATATAAAAATATTGGATACCCAAATGAATGAACTATACTTTATTATTTTCTCTCTTAATTCTTCTTACCTTGCTATTCTCTTTTCTTTCTCTTTATCTTCTTATTTTCATAATATATTCATATTTAATTCAATCCATTGTTTTCATTACATCATTATTTTTTTATATGAAAAGTTTTTGTTCTCAGACAAATGAAAGATGACTGGGAGTAGTTGATATTTTCTTTTGAAAAAAATTAATCTTTTAGTCTTTCAACTTTTAAGTCATTTGTAACTCAGTCCCTTAATTATGACTCGTTGTGACTCAGTCTCTCAACTATAACTTGTCTATGACTCAGTCCCTCAACTTTGAATCACTTACAAATTAGTCCCTTAACTTTTGTTAATTTTTTTTTCATGTTAGCTTATATCTCACATCAATGAGCAAGAGGAGGGTATTTTAAAATAATATATGAACATTTTTTTATTCCTCTTATTTGATAAGAATTTTTTTAAAAAAATTAAAAAAATAAGGATTGAGTTATAAGTGAATCAAAAGTTGAGGGACTGAGTTGTAGCGAGTTATAGTTGAAGGACTGAATCATAGCGAGTCATAGTTGAAGGACTAAGTTATAAGTGAATTAAAAGCTGAAGGATTAAAAGATTAATTTTTTCTTTTCTTTTTTAATTTTAGGTCAATTTTTGTATCTAGTACAACTTTTTTTTTTAATTTTTTTTTAGATTTAAAAAATTACTAGTTAAACACATTAGCACAAGCTTGATAGAATCTTTGAACACGTTAGCAATCTTAACGTTGGTTGTGCTATATTAACATCCCTTTGAAAATAGAGAAATTAATATTGCAGATGAAAAAAATATAAAGACCTAAAACATAATATATATATATATATATATATATATAAGAATTTAAATCAAAACTCAAGTAAAATATAAAGATCGAAATTAGTGTTTCTAATCAAATTTGTTATACAGCGTGTTTAATCTATCAAAGCAATTTACTATAGTATATCAAATGAGTTAAAAATTATAAAATGGGTTCACAAAAAGAAATAGGCACTAACAACTTAAAATTATAATAAGAATCCATGACTTCCCACCACACTTTTAAAAAAGATAAGGACATGACTTAATTATTAATAGTTTTTAATTTTTTTTAAAATTTCAGTTCAATTTAAAAGGATTGGAGTGAAAATAATTTTAATAATAAAAATACTGAATTACTCTTCACTTGTTAATTTTGTTTAAGGAACAGAATCATTAGTTGATAATTTTTTTTACTTAACTTGTTAATTTATTAATATGAGTTATAAGTTACATAAATTGACCTATTAATAATTATACAAGACTTAAATATCAGTTGTTCAATTATAAGTTGCAACATCAATTGTTAAATTGTTAACATTACTTGCTAATTTACTAACACTCATTGTATATTACTGACAGATCTTGTAATTTATAATTACTGTTAGTAAATTAATAAGTAAAGTTTGCAGATTAACAATTGATGTTCCTGCTTGTTTGATAACTGATGCAATTTACAATTCGCATTGGTAAATTAACAAGTGAAGTAAGAAAATTAATAATTAATAATCTTGCATCTCAAAAAAAATTAATAAATGAACGGTACTTTAATATTTTTATCATTAAAATTATTTTCACTTCAATTTTTTTAAACCGAACTGAAGTTTCAATTTTTTTTAAATCTATCAATAATTAAATCACATTCCTTATCCTTCAAATTCTCCAATAAAAAGAACCTACGTCTATAAATAGAGGACGTGTTATACCAGAAAGTAACTAATACATATAAAATTTTATATACTTATATTTGTATTCGTTTCACTTATTTATTTTAGACAAAATATAACTGAAAATATCCATGTTTTGCTTCGGTAGCCATCTTGTGACTAACCCAATTGTTTCCAAGTACCGTACAAGTTTGATCAATTCAAAGAGGCCTCAAGTTCGGCCCAAAATTGTCCATCGTCAACTCATACGATGTTCCTTTTACTTTTTTAAAACAAAATATCTCGGACTAAATAAATTAATCAATTTTCTGGTTAAAAATAAATAAATAATCAATTTACTATTAGATTATCATTTTAAAATTTTAATATGGAAGTGAGTAATATATGTGTGTGTTTGTATCATCCAACTTAAACAAAAGGACTGCATAAAACTGGTGCAGGTAATCTATTTTTGCTGGGTAACATAGTTGAAATAAAATTAGTCTCAATCTAGACTGATAATATATATTAAAATATTTAAAATTTAAAATTTAAATATTATTATAATAATAAAAAAATTTATTTTTTATATAAAAAAGTAAAAGGGATGTTGTATACTTGTATTTTGTTTAAAAATAATTAATTGGAATGTATATACCATGAACCAAAAAAAGAAATTATTAATGTGGAGTAGCACGAACAAAAAATTATTCTCACGTTTCCGAGGAATCTTTGCGCCTTCTTGGGTTGTTTCAGTATTTGTGCTTTTAATAACTTCCCTTCTCAGTTAACAAAATAACAATACATTACCAAAAAGTTAACAATAACATCTCGGTGCTTGAATCAATGAGTAAGAGACACTTTAATTAAAGATCTCGAGTCTGAATTTTAGATATAAAATAGTGATTAAACTTTTGGTGAGAGACATTTTTAAAAAATATATATATATCCATAAGCTATTGACAAAATTAATTTGGATCTGACATGGAATATTAAAGCTCATGAAAACAAATAACAATAAAATAATAGAACGAACAAAAGTGAGAAGAGGCATGACACTCGTGTGAATTTAACTTTCTTCCATTTATATTTGCTCTTTATTCTTACCCCCTCTTTTTGAGGAGAATCGCATTTGAAGCCTTCATAAGCAAAATAATTTTACTGCAGAGTTTTTCAATTTTGAAATAGTCATTCAGGCCCAATAGCCCTCTTTACAAATAAATTTTTCACTGAAAATACTGGAATACCCTAACTTTGAAGTGTATGTTCATATATTTACTACCAAATGTTCACTTATTCATAAATAAAAGTTCAAATATTCACAATAACAAGTTTACGTGTTCACTTATACTCTAATAGCATAGGTTTAAATATTTACAATAACAATTTCACATATTTACAGTTATAACTTCACATATTTATAATCATATGTTTATATATATATATATATATACAAATATTTATGTTCACAATTAGTGAGTATGTAAACCTATTGCTGTAAATATGTAAACATATATTTGTGTTAGGGGCATTTTTGTCTTTTTAGCAAAAATCTTATTTATAAAAAGAACCCTTGGCCTAAACAATTATTTCATAATTGAAAGAGCATGCAATGGTATTACTTTATTTTTGAGGGTCCTAAGTATAATTCTCCCTCCTTTTTATTAAACAAAAGATAGTTTATCAAGATTCTCAATGAATAATATTTTATGATTATGCACGCATTTTTTTGACATGATTATATGATTTGAGATTTCTTCCTCTTTTGAGAATGTTAAATTTATGTTTTAATTACATATATTGGGGGGGTGGGTAAAATTTAACTCTAATTGTCCCTGCTCTATTCTAGTTGCATATATAATAAAGTAAACAAATAAATGATTTCATAAACTTTAAATTTAATAACATCATATACCCTAAACTTATTTATGGTAAAAATTATTTTCTCAATTTTTAAAAATAATACACTCTAACCTATATTTTTAACAAAAATTAACTTTAGCTATTAGTTAATTAGGAAATGACAAAAAAGAATAAAAAAAATTAAAAAAGACTTTTAACTCTTATATGTGTAGTAACCCAAAATATTAGAATTTTTTAAAAAATAAAAAATAAAATCCCATACCATGTTAAATTCCAAACTCATGAAAAAAAAAAATTAAATATAAATAATTGATAGTTGCTATTCAGACGGAAGTACGAACACAAAATTCAACAACTTTCGAGGTGACGTACCTTATGCATGAACCATAATTGGGAATCTTTGTTCGTTCCTTGTTGGAGTGTTGTCGCTTCTCTGCTTTTATTCTTTGTTATCAATCAAAATAACAATAAATTAAAACAAAAAGCAACAAAAAATTAAACCAAAATGAATAAAGGGGCTTGCCCTTGTCAATCAGCGTTTCATGGTCCTTTTGGTATTATTTAAAATCATGAAGCTAATCAGTTAGTTCCAAGCCCATTAACTCAACGTTTCTCTCCCATATTCCCTCCCCATTCGCAAAAAAAAAAAAAAAAAAAAAAAAGGCAAAAAGGAAACCATAAGCCTGATTAAAAGTGCACTAAATACCCATCTTAAATTTAATTGTATTATAAATAGCTGGTAATTTGGGCACATGAATAAGCCTGAAGAAATCTAAGCCAAATCCAAACCTCAATGAATTTAGTTTGAGTACTCAGATTTTTTTATTAATAAAATAAAATTAAACTAGATAAAATTTGAAAAATATTAATTTTTTAACATAAAAATTGAAATTGGCTAATAAAATAATATTTAACAATTCAGATATTTAAACTAGCCCAAATAAATCTAAAAGTTTAATGTGTTAAGGCCAAGTTTGTTTATATGAATTTTTTTACATGTTGAAGTATTTTAAATATAATATAAATAAGTCTGGCATGGACTGAGCCCTATTTAAACAAGTTCACTTTACTTAAATTACCAGCTCTAATGTTATACACTTTCCATTAACATCTTCCCCAAATTTTTCACAAACTAGGAACAAAAACTTTTACAAATATATATATTTGGTGAGATTAAAATCATCTTTCGCCCATCATAATAGAAACTAAATCTCCCTCAAAATAGATTGTCTACAAAGGACAAATCCTTTTCAATTAGGTTTGTTTTCGAAAATCAAATTACTAAGTATCTGTTTACTGAATGAGAATGAGAGTTCTTGTCCCTCACCCATAATGTAAAGCCAGTGTACTGCGGGTAACCACACCAATTTTTTAACTGCCACAATAATTTCTAACCACTGTAAAATCCTATTTTCAATCCAATTGGTTATAGTTGAATTGATGTCAGCCAAGTCGGAGTAACGCTTAAGAGCTTTTTTTTTTTTTTTCGGGGGGGGGGGGGGGGAGAAGCATTGCTTGACTCCAAGTTGAGTGTTGCTACACGCAGAGACTTAATCATACAGTTAATAGCCTTATCAGATGAAGCAATCAATTGCCACATGACATATTTATTTTCTTTGAAATAAATCCAAAAGAGCCTATCTATCACATTCGCATGATTAAAAACTACAGTATATAATGTATACGTAACAAAAGCTCCGAAAAGAAAACTCAATCTTACTCTCTTCTTCTTGTGTAAAGTAACACACAGAATATGTACTTTTGCTTGGGTTGTCTCTTTACAGAAGAAAGCCTCTCCCATTAGGTGTTTGTTGAACTACTTATTTGAAGTACTTAACCTCTTCTCACAAGGTAAATCAAATCAACTCAATCTACTTGGGATTGCTTCACCACTTAACCATTCCATAGTTCCCTTTCTCTGCACTCAAAGGACAAACCACTTCACAAACTTATACACAAATTGATCCTTCCTCTCCCTTCCACATCCTCACTAGCTGCTTCCCCTCGTTCTTCTCTTGACTTGTGTTCTTCTCACGGAACAGAACATGTCGTTTCAGGCACAGCCTCAGCAGCCAGTTCAGGTGTACCCCATCAGTGTCACAAACCAGCCACCTTCCCATCATTCCAATGGATCTTTTGGGGCAGTTTTCATTGTCCTCGCTGTCATTTTAGTCATTTCTCTCATTGCTTGCTTTCTCGGTCGCCTCTGCAGCCGCCGCCGTCCCGGCCCCGAGAGCCATGGTGGTGGTCATAGCCATAAGCCCTTCAAGCAGCAAAACATGAATCATAATCACGACCAGAATCAGAACCAAAACCATCTCTTTCAACCCAATGAGGGTGATGTTGAACTTGGGTTCGACAAGAGAATCCCAACCACCAAACCCAATGGACCTGGGCATGGGCCTGGCGGGCGTGGGCTCGGCTACGGAGGCAGAGGACCCAGGCCACTTGTCTTTGGTAGTGGCGGTGGCCGTGGTGGCAGTGAAGAGAAGGGCTTTGAGATGAATGGGGGAAAAGGAAGTCTTAGAGGCCACGGGCACGGCCAAGGGCATGGGCATGGGCATGATAGTCCTTGAAAGTTTACCTTGTGAATGAATAACATAATTGTTCCTATCATGTAATTGGTTTTCTATTCAAGTTTCTATGTTCTTCTAGTGTTTTAGATTTGAACCAAAAGTTTATCTGCTTTGGTGTGATTTATCTGAATATATATATATATATATATATAAAGGAAGCTTACTTTTATACATCTAGCAAGTTAGGATCCAATCATCTTAAGAAGAGTGTTTGACCCATTTTATGAATTGTATGGTTGTTCATGGTGTGATATGAGAGTCTCTTGGCTTTGTTTTTTATGCATGAAAGTATGTGTCACTGTTATTGATTTTATGCAGAGGATGATTTCGGTCATTTGATAAATATGTGACACTATTGGATGCAGATATTTGAAGAAAATAATATCAAGTGAGGTTTATTTAGGGGAAAATTGAAGAAAAGGACCTATTAAACAAACTAATTGAAAAAAGGACTTAACTCGCGGCACACAGAACAAAAGTGCAGGACCATGGAAGATAAAATGCAGGTTGGAGAAGGAAAATAGCAGATTTTGGATTTGGTCCTTTTCCCCAATTAATTTGCCTATTTAGTCCTTTTCCACAATTTTCCCGAGTATTTACCAGTTTCTTCTTTATGGGAGTAAAAATTTTCATACTGTGTTCGTTTTGTTTTTGTTTTTTTAGTCAAAGAGCAAATTACATTAATGAAAACATAAAACGATTCAACAAAGCCTAAGATATTCATGTTAGTGAGCTAATATCCTAAGCCCATAAACAAAAAGAAAAGGCAGAAAACAAAAAGAAAACAGACAAACCCAAAAGAGACCTACAAGAACAAAGAAGAAAAACAAAAAATATAACGAAGTAAAAGGAAGGACACAGCAACAACGATCCTCCAACTAACAAATCCAGCTAAAAGCGAACATTTGATAGTGACATACTTCCTCTGTCTTTATAGATATAAAACAAAAAAATTATATCACAATTAAAAAAATTAATTAACTATAATAATTATGTTTGAAAATAAAAAAATTAAATTAAAATATCTTATATTAATCAACATAAATATATATTAATTATTTTTTATTAATGTAAATTATGAGGTGTAATTTAAAAAATGTGTAATAAATATTTATTAATATATGTGATTTTACTTATATAAAAAACAAGTAAAAAGTTATATTTTTTTTACAAATAGAAATGAATTAGTATTGTTAGAAAACGTGTTGGGATAATAACATATTTTATATGTTTTTTACTATGTTAATGAAGGTGGAGTTATTTCATGGATAATTTTTTTTTTTCAAACACTCTGAAGTAAACAAGTCTTAAAATTATCCACCTAAAAACTGTTCCAAATAAATAAGCCCTTGCCTTTGTCTCTCTCTACACACACACACAGAGGCAATTATGTTATGAAAATATTTTCTCTGCCTTGGGGTAAATTTAAAAATAAAATAAAATAGTAAAAATGATTTTATGATTAAAAAAGTGATATTTACACATTTACTTTAAAATTTAAAAATAAAATATGTATAAAAAAGCAAATAAAATATCACACTACCAAATTACAATAAATGATATAATAAATATTAAGTATATCTTGGATGTTTATAATAAATTAACAAAATATAAGCATTGATCCTTAAGCTTTTTTTTTTTTTTTGGTTGTTGTCCGTAGTCCATCAAATTTAATTAATGGTAGTCTTTATATTTTTAAATAAAATGATAAGAAGTAAGAACTTAACTTTGTTGGGGTGTACACAAACTCCGATAATTGTTTTGGTAATTATGATGAGTTTGATAAAAAATGAGTACAAGAGAAAAAATAAAAGGGGATTGAGGAAGAAAATGGACAAAGATTTTGAAGAATGGGTACTAACCTTTCTGCTATAGTCGTCTCATTCTTTTTTCCTCTGAAATTTCCCCCATCGCTTGTTTAACGATTTTGATTTAATCCCCTTTGGTTTTTGTTTGACTTCTGCTCATTTTTTACTCAACACATCATAATTTTAACATGTTAATACAAGAAATAATATAATCTATATACACATAAACTACAATTAAGTCTTTATAGAGATATATTTCAAATTATAGTAACTAATGTTGTAGGCGGACTAAAGGATTAAGAACAAGAAAAATATGGAGATTAATAGCAAAACATGTTAAAAGTATAGGCATCTATAATTGCATTTTCTCTAATAAATTCCTCCCATTAAGCTGCCACTCTGATATAGTGTTTAAATATTATCAAGGCCACGCAATAATGTAGGGTAGAGAGATTCACCCGAGGCTAACTTGGTTGGGGTGAGTGTGAGATGTAGATACAGATTTTAGAGTTTTAATATTTTTAGTCAAAAAGAAAAGAAGACTAGCTAGGTTGAATATGCAATATACCTACATACACAATCACACATTTTGGCAATTTCTTTAATCATGATCGAAGTAGTAATGTGGGCATTATTGTACTAACAAGTTACAAGGGATAATGATATGTGAAAAAAAAAAAAATTCACTGAATCAAGATCTAATAAACAGCATTTTAAGAAATCAATATATTCCATAATTTCACATAAAAAAAATGTAAATACTACTCCATAATTCCAAATCAAAATCCATGTTCCAAAAATCTACAACATAAAAGTACAAGTCTCCAACTTGAAATATAAAGGGTTAATGGGTATGTAAGAGCCTGAACTCTTACTCGAAAATTACTCAGGACTCTGAACTCTTAAAATAATAAAATAAACCCTAAATTTTTAATTTATAGTAAAATAAATCCTGACCGTTAACTTTTTTAACACCGTTACTATTAACATGGGTATTGTAACAGTTAGAGTTAAATTCATAAAAAAATAAACTTTAAACAATATCTGCGTAGATAGTAATGGTGTTAAAAGTTAACGATCATGGTTTATTTTGTTATAAATTTAAAAGTTTTAGAGTTTATTTTGCATATTTAAAAATTCAGGGTTTAAGGTGATTTTTGAGCAATAATTCAGAGTCCTATTTATTCATTAATCCAAATATAAATTTTACTATAAGTCTTGACAAGTTGACTTTCCCTTTGCCTCATAATATCAATCTATATCAATATATATATATATATATATATAAACCAAAAATTATGAAAAAAAAAATCAATGTGTAAATTTTAATTCTCTTTCTTTGTTCATAATAGACTTTTTTAAACTTTTAACGAAAGGTTTTTTTCTTACATTTTTTAAGAAAAATGACTTTGATCTGATTTATCTATATTAATTTCTGTTCATATTATTCTATATTAATATTTAATAATTATAAAAAAAGAATGTACTAAACACTTGTTGAACTAACTTTTCATTCATACATTTATACTAAATGAATAATTAATATTCATTATTTCATTATTCTTTTTTAATTTCTAGTTCAAATTTTGTCATTTTATTAATTTTATTTGTTTTTATTGTTTAATTCTCAATTTCATTTTAATATTTTATTAAAATATAAAATATTATTTTATTAAACATATAAGATTTCAATATTGATTATTTATTGAAAGTAATAATTATGGACATTCATAATATAAAATATTAAAATTAATTAAATACTGAATATTATATTGTATTACATACATATAATTTACACACACATATAAAGCATGACCAAATGGGTAAGGTAGCATGCCTAGCCCAATGTCCAGACGGCTTGAACATGGCCTAATTTTTTTTTGAGCTTGGTTTGGCAATTTTTTGTCGAGCTAGGGTAGGTATACCGGATACATAGGCTGCATGAACAACCCCTAAAATATTTCGAGAAAAGTAATTGACACGTAAAGGATTTATGGAGTAATTTAAGCACATAGTCTTTTAAAATCAGTATAATGTTACCTAATTTTAACAGAGATCCAATATTAATTCTTAGCCTAGTTGATAGACTTTATGGCTTTCTTTTATACCTAGTACTCCTATAATTGCTCTTTCACGAATACTTTTGAAAGCAACATTGAGTCAAACATCATAATAAAAATATCTCTCTAACTTGCACTAACGAATAACGATCA
>NW_026555581.1:0-58797 GCF_029017545.1 Prosopis cineraria | reverse complement strand
GAAATTACATAAAATTTCTTCTAATAAGCATCATGTCAACACACCTTATATGCACTAATTTTGCAAGTTCAAACCAACTTCTTCCTCTTTGATTCCTCTCCCAGAATTCACTAATATATAAATACATATGTAAATCAGCTTCCTAAGTTCAATCCCTTCATTGAATAAATCAATCTTAACTTAAAAAAAATTTAAACATCATCTTACACATTTCACATGATACCACTAACTTAACTAGAATTCGGCTTCAATTTAATTTCTATCCTTCTCATATAGTCATGACAGCAACAACCAAAAGGAGAAAATTGCAACCTCAATCATCCATGCAGTCATTCAAGCACAAAAAAACTAAGAAACAAGTGGGCTCAAGACTTCTTTACATCCACTAATATTGGCATACACAGGGAGGAAGGGATCACAGCAGGTGCAGGGGAAGAGTGTCAGCCAACAAAAATGAACTTCCCACAGCCACTAATCAATTCCCACTGCACAACAGGCCTAAACCGTGTAGCGGCGCACAGAACTTCTGAGCACTCCCACATAGCCACAGCAAACAATGATCGAAGAGGAGGAAGGAGAAAATGCCCACGCATTTGCCACAACCTCACCAAAAATGAGAAGAGAAATGGCAGTGAAACAAAGGAATAACTCACAGCAGCGGCGGACCTCATGGCGGCAGGCACATTGGCGTCGATGACTCACATGATCAGTGGCGCAACTAGTAATTGAGAAGGAGGCGGCAAAATCGATGAGAGACAGGGCAAGGGTTTTGGTACCAGCTATCTAACTCTCTGCTCCTTAGAATGTTCGAAGAAGGCCAAAAAAAGGGGGGAATCTGATAGAGATGAGGGAAAGAATTGTAATTGCATAAAGCATAAAAATAAAATAAAACTCAACTCCTTAGGCCCTGACCAGATTCGAACATGGACCTAAAAAGATGTATTATTTGCATAGTTTCCACTTTCTTCCTTGTTATAATTGCTCCAAAAATAAATAAAATACATTATGTATTTATTTTTATTTTATTTATCTAGATTATTACAATATTATTGTTAATCATGAATAGATTATTGTTAAAACCCGAACGGATACTTGTTGATAAATGACTAACATGAACAACTAAGCCTTTCCTATCAGTTTTTTTAACTTGTTAAAATCAGAATAGATTGTTATTAATTTTGAATAAATTATTGTGAAAACCTAAATGTACACTTATTGATCACAAGTCTAATGAAATTCTCCGGAGAAATAAGAGGTAGGATCCAATATTTACTCTCTATTAGGATGAAAAGAAAAGTTAAAAGGAAAGAAATGTAAAGAAAATAAAAAAGAAAGAAAAATATTATCACTTCTCATATTTGGATAAACAGGAAAGAGAAGAGAAAATAAACAGCTATCATAGTGACTATTATGCCCTTATATAAAATATATCATGTTTATGTAATCATCTTCATAAAAATAAATTGAAACAGAAATTATATTAAAATTAACATAATCAAATTAATGTGAAAGCAATTAGTTGTGAAAAATATTTTTTTCATATTATTTTATTTCAAAATTAAATAATTTGATAAAAATGTTATATAAATAAAATATCCAACACTATTAAAATTAATAAAAGACAATGTCACTAATATCCCAAGGAGCCATCGTCAACATTGGATTTGGCTCTTGCTCTATGATTCCTTCCTATCATCTCAGCGCGCACACTCTATACTGCTAACAAAGCGTGAGTTCTAATTTAATCTTAAATCACTTGAACATTTCCATTATTTTATTATCTTCTAGTTTCAGTGTAAACTACTGATTTGGTCCAATGGAAATGTTTGTTAGAATATTAAATCGATGCTCTGACGTAAACAACTTGAAGAAGAATGAAATCATGGCAGAAAGCAGGAAATCTCATAGAAGACGCTGAGAGAAGAACACGCCGGAGAAGAAGAAGAAGAGAAGAAGCCATTGAAGACGATGCTCTGCTCTGAGTTGAAGATTGGAGTCACGCGAAAATGAAAATAGGTGAGGTGAGTAGATTGTCAAGGGTAGGCTCTGGAATAGAATTTTATTCTCAAAATCTGTCTATTTATAAAAAATAAAAAAAAAGTGGGAGGAATATGGGGTTAGGTTTCACATTCCATTTTCTATTTTACTTTTCTTTTTTTTCACTTTTTTTCCTTATCTAAATAAGAGAAAATGTATTTTCTCTCTTATTTTTTTCTCTTATTTTCTTTCTTTTCATGTTTTTTTCCATCCAAAGAGAGCATAATAATATGGTTATATGGGAAAATGTGGTGGTCTGTGTGCTCCGAGTCTTATCATTGCATTTGTATCTCTTTTGTGTATTATATTTTTTGCTTCTAAATAAAATAACAAGGGTACAAAGCCTCTAATGCCCCATCTCTCTAACACTCTTTTCAATCCGTTGACTTTCTTGCAGTTTTTCTCTTTTTTATAATCAAATTCTATATAAAATGAAAGACATTTTAATGTCATAGTGATGAATAGAATAGTTCACTTTTTTTACTATTTTTCAAAGAAAATAAATAAAAATTACATAATTTTGGACATTCTTCTTTGAAAAGTAATTAAAAAAAAATGCAAACTTGCATCATTTCACATTGTAAAATATTAAAATATCTTTCATTTTATATAGAATCTTATGATAATTAAAAGAATGGAATATTACAAGAGGTATTAAAGAGTGGGACATTAAAGGCCCCAAACCTAACAAGTAGTGCATTAAATGCATTTGTGACCATGAAAAGTCTTAGTTTACAAGATTCTAGTAAGTCATTTATATATAAATGGTTCCGTGTAATGATGAATTATCTAACATGAGAGATGGAAGTTGAACTCAATAAAATCGCAATTTCTAGCCAAACGAGCCTTCTTTATGAGGCAACCTATAGTGGGAACATATCACAGCTGAATTCATTGATACAGCAATATCACAGTTGAATTCATTGATACAGCAATGCTCACATATCTTGCACAACACTTCAAAAAACTTCCTTCATCGAAGCTCCTTTGCACATCTCATCTTTGCTCGGCCACTTTCAATTCACAAAGAAACTTCTTTCACACAAACCTAATCTATCCCCTAAGGTGAACACCTCCCGAATGACAGTTCTCCACTTGGCTTATACAGAGGGTCACATCCATGTCGTGAAGGAACTTCTAAGAGCAAATAATGAGCCATGCTTGTTTCCTGATGAAGGCGGCAAAAATTACTCTTCACTATGCTGCAATGAGAGGGAGAACAATAGTTGTGCAAGAGTTGATCAGAGCAAAGCCAGAGTCCCTGAGTTTTCGTCACTAAAGAAAAACTGTATTTCACCTATGTGTCACATACAACCATCTAGAGACTCTCAAAGCTTTGGTGGAATTGGAGTCTACCATTACTGGTGAGCTTCTTAACTTCATGAGCTCTGATGATGCTGGAAACACCTTTTCCATTTGCTATCATATTGAAGCGAGCTGATGTACAATATTAATTTTTGCCTCCTTTTCTTTTCTTTTCAATTTTGGTAATAGTTTCTTTTTTAAAAATATACATGCACTTCATTTAGGTGATAAGCTATCTGGTATGCATTCCAGAAATAAGAGAAATAGAAAACTTGAAGAACTAAATAGGCTTGACAGCTCGGGATATCGTGGAACACAGTCCAATAAAAAGACTTGAAAATCTACAAAATACAAACACATGTTGGCAAAGGCCGAAAAGGAAGGATTTGAAGCCGATCATCATCCACAACCACCACGGTCAGCAACTACTGAAGTTGAACTTCCTTAAAAGGGTAATTGTTGGATGAAGATGTTCAAGTGTATTGGAAATTGGTTTATGAAGATTTTGAAATGGATTGAAAATTGGCTGAAGCATGAGGATGATTGGTTAGAAAAGATGAGGGGGAATCTGAGTTTGGTGTCAACTGTGATAGCAACTATAACCTTTCAAGATATGATTAATCCACTTGCTGGCTTCATTCAACAAGGCTTATTATCTAAAGACAACACCGCCTCATCAAATGATCTTCTTAACTACACCACCTTTTATGATGTGGTAACACATATTGTCCTGGAGAAGCAATCTCATTCTTTCGTCTCCCAGATGACTTTCAACAGTATTTGATTTTTGTCACCGTCAGTTTTTATTCATCACTTGGGGTCACCCTTTTGCTTGTGAGTGGGTTTCCTATGAAGAATAAAGTTGTGATATGGTTGCTATCATTAGGTATGTGTATCACTCTCTTTCCCTTGCGTTTGCCTTTTTAAGTGCCCTCTTATTAGTAGTCCCCACCTCATCTTTTATAAGGGGATGCAATTTAGACCATGATGTGGGTAACAACTATGGTAAAAAACACTTTTAACAAGGTTCTATATCCACTGTTGTTTCAGGGGATGTTAAAAATATATGACTTTTAACGCAGTTGTCTAAACACTATTAAAAATAAACTTTCAACAGCAGGTTTATGTTCACTGTTGAGAGCTGCTTGTTGAAATTTTTTTTTTTTTTGAAAAAGAAGACTTTTAACAATATTTATGGTCAGAACCACTGTTAAAAGTACACCTTTTATCATCGGTTAACACAAGAATCGCTGTTAAAGTCTGCTGTTAACAGCAGTGATGGCCATAACTGTAGTGACCCAAAAGTTTTAACAAAAAAAGTAAATAAAATAAAGTAATAATAATAATTAAATTAATTAAATTAAAATTTTTGATGAGGCATTTAAATATATTTTATTAATTTTAGGATAAATATAAGAAGAAAGATGAGGTGGCTTAATCGAAATTTCTTGGTGTCTAACTTTGTATTTAAGGGATCAAATCTATAAATTAAAAAGGAGTTTATTTTTCTTCAGCCTTGTGAAATTACCCTACTGCCCTAACTTAAAGTATGAGAAATTTTTTATCCTTTTCTCTCCTTTCCCAATAAATTTGCATCTGAACCATAGAGAGGGAGTTTATTCCAGAAGCTTCATTCTCTCTGGTTAAAATCTTAGTTCTCCACCTCATCTGTTTGCTGCCGTCGTCGATACTGTAGATGTCGCCGTTCAAGCTTCTTCCTTCTTTGATTAAAAATGCCAGTGTCGATTGTGCTTTTAGGTTCATGTGGCTGGGGGTGCATTCGGATCTTCTTCTCCCTTCTTCTGCGTCTTTGTCTGTGGCTATGGCGTTCCTGTTCTATGGGTGTTTTCGAACTTCTTTCCCCTTGTTTCTAACTGTGCGCTGTCGATGAATGCAGTGGCTGTTGGTGGCTAAAGTGATGAATTCTGTTTTCCCCTGTTTCGTCTGTTCGGTCAACTCTTTCCCCTTCCTTCCTTTCTCTATCGTTGCTAATTAAGGTGAGAAACGATATCCTTTCCTTCTTATGGATTCTATACGTGTGGGTGTATGATTTGATAATTAAAGAAGAAATTTTACTCCTCTGTGCTGTTGTACATGGTGACTGGGAAGGACAAATTATGATTCAAACAAGTTGAAATTAACACAAAAAGAAGAGAAGAAAAGAAATATCTATTCATGGATTTGTTGCTACGAGAGGGATATAGATGTGAGTTTAAATCTTCTTTAAGCTTAATTGATTGGGAGGAGGATTTGAGCTTGAGAAGGCCGCATGTTTTCTTTCCTTTCCTCTGTACTAATTGTTAATTATGGAAAGATAAAGGACATTTGAGGATGTATCTCAGTTAATAGAATAGAATTTTTGTTTGGAGCAACATTTTTTTGAGATTCCATTAAATTTGACAAAGCATAGCTGGTTTAAATATTATTTAGATGAGTTAAATTTGGGTATTGCAAAGAATCTAATTTGAAGTGATAGTGTGGTTAGTTGAAGTCTTGGAAGTGGTATATTGAGAAATTACAACTATGGTGTTGTTTTATCTTTTGATTTTGACGATGTTGAAGATATCTGATAAAAATAGGTGATAGAAGTATAATGAATTTAATTGTAGGAGTTTAAAAAAAATTGTTTGGCAAGAGGTATTTGATTAAAAAGTTTTATTGAATGGATTGGAAATTATGTACACAAGGTGTTGACACGAGGCATACCTCAATTGAATAGTAGTCATTATTAGTGATATGAGCTAAATTGGTGGTAAGTGTTGATGTTTGAAAAATTTTAAGATATGAACTTTGGTTTTAGAATTTTGAATACTTGCAATCGGTTGGGATTGTGTTGGTAGTAGGATGAAGTTTATATAATTATAGGGAATAAATTGAGGTTTCGTTTATAACTACTCCCATTACTACAAAAAAGGAATAAATGACAGTTATTTTAGTCCATAAATGACGGTTAATAAGTGTCATTTATTCGGCTGACATTTAAA
The DNA here is from genome assembly GCF_029017545.1 of Prosopis cineraria. NCBI lineage: Eukaryota > Viridiplantae > Streptophyta > Magnoliopsida > Fabales > Fabaceae > Prosopis > Prosopis cineraria. The sequence goes on along the minus strand of NW_026555581.1, from coordinate 52,471 downwards.
GACCCCTATTAAATGACGGTTATAAAACCGTCATTTAAAATAAAATTTCTACGAAGCGAGAAGCAAAATGAGAATTTAAATGATGGGTACTGATATACCTGCATTTAAATGAATTATAAATGACGGGTATATAAATTACCCGTCATTTAAAGTCTTAAGTTTTATACCCGTCATTTATAATTACTTTAAATGACGGGTATATAATTTACCCGTCATTTAAAGTATGGTAAAAATTTTGACCATATTTTAAATGACAGGTAAATGAGATACCCGTCATTTATAGTCAGTATAAATGACGAGTATATTTTTTACCCGTCATTTATTTCAGTATAAATGACGGTTATTTATATAACCGTTTTTTTTTGTGATTTTTTAATTCGTGAGCTGTTTTTATACCAGCCCCTTGCAAAAAGAAATCAAAATAGCAATAGCCAACCATTCTAGATTTGAATATCAACGAAATTTATTGTATTCAATTTCAAAATTAATCAATAAACAAATGTAATTACATAAAGTAATCTTTTTCTAAAAATAAACTACCTATTAAAAAAAACTTCCTAACTACTTCTTCAAGGTAGTTCAATTAATCTTCTTTGTATGAAGTCCACACTTGAAAAATATATTGACACCATTCTTCAATTACCTTATTTATTTCTGCATCCTTGAATTCTTCAACATAAGAATCATCATAGTACTGCAATATATAAATGATTCAACATATATTAATATAATTTTAATACATTAAATATTTTTGTAATTTAAAAGTTAATATTTTTGACATACCATTTCGGGAATTATGCTCTCGTTATGGATAATGATGTCCTTCATGAACCTCATGATGCAATAGCCACAATCCAAGCTATTTTTCTTTTGTCTTGGACATTAAAAATTAAAAATATATGAATATGTATTAATGCATTAAATTTCAATTTAATAAATGATTCCAATTACCTTAATTATATTCCAAGTGTAGGCCGCATCAAAATTTGTAAAGGACCTTAGAATTGATTGTTTTATGTTAGTGCGGTATATAACGCAATCGGCCTAATGAAACAACAAAAAATATGTTAGTATGAAATTTAAATAATTAAATAAATATGTAAAATACTTTATGCACTTACGTATTAATCAACTCCAATAAAATTTATCTCCTCCCTGGTTCCCCTCCAAGAGAATCGAGATAATATATCTTTGAAGTGTTGCCGAATGGTTCGGCGGCGATCAACATCCAATGGTCCCTAATAGTATTAACAACTGTGGCAAAATTATAATTAATCCATTAAATTAAAAATAAAAAATTATTAAGATAAGTGAGAATTTCATTACCCTTGATAGTACGGTATTATGAATAATGTTCCCTTTCGAGCCCTTGCTTTGAAATTTTCACTTAATGCATTTGCTTGTTCTAAAATTTTGTCGCTTTTAATTAAGGGTGTACCCACTTCATGAGGACTAACAAAGACGAACTTCGTTTGTAGATCGAAAGGGACAACAAATTTGTCATACAAGCACCTATTATAAATACAAGAAATGGATTAGTTTATATTTAAAATATTAACTATTCATATATGGAAAAAAATTACCGTATGTAGAAGCTGAGAACAGTGAGACTGTCATATCATGTTGAAGCACTTCATCAACAACATCAAGTGAAAGCATATCATATCGGTCTTCGCCATATATACTAGCCTCGAACGAGATTTGCAGGACTGAAGGATTAGACCTATGTATCGTTACATATGCTTGGAGCAAATGTCTATGTTGGCTTGGCAATTGAGGCTCTTGTTCAGGCACAGCTTTATGGGAGACTGCCTTTTTAGAGGAGAGCCTAGATCGAGGTATCATTTTTTTTTACTGTGCATCTTTGCTAGTCTTTTTTGGACTTGGCATCCTAACTTGACTAGCTTGCCATCCAACAAAACTACCCATTACCTCTCCAACAATCCCTGCATCCTCGGTGGGAATAGGTAGCGGATAGTTCAAATCCTTCGGCACATCAATAGCAACACATACATAGGACGCAGGGAGTGGCATATTATGTAACATGTCTCCTGTAAATTGAACACTCGACCGATAGCAACCACATGACGATTCGGGCTATTTGCCAACAACTCACATAGGTTCTCACCCTATATTAATAAGTAATATACTATATTAAAGTTATGGGAAATAGAAATAGTGAAATATAAGTGAAAGAAATTAATAATGTTTTACCTTAGGCAGATTTTTAATAGGCTACATGACACTGTAACTACCTTTCCCGCTAGGACTAATATGAAACTCTGCCTCCTGCCTCTCCTTGTCCTTTAACAAAGCTTCAATCATGTCCCGTTGCTTAGATAGCTCCTCTTTCAGGGTTGCAATCTCAGCCCTTGCACCCACATCCTCTATTGACCTTGCTTTCTTCTGTGACCCGAATATTTGTTTTTTCGAGACACCAAAGCCATATCCCCTAATTCGACCAGGGTGTTCGAGATTACCTAACGCCTTGCCCAAGACATCATCATCAGGCATGCCACTTTTCTCGATCTCGGCCTATGCAATATATAGTATGAAAATTAAATTAGTTGATTGAGTATAAAAAAAAGTATTAAGTTAAGTTAATGTACTTACACACTTGTCAGCAAGCTCCTGAACACGTTCATCAATAATGTTTCCTTCTTTATTGGTTCGACCTTCTATGAATAGTCTGTGATGTGAAACTGAGCTTGCCCCTGAACCCTCTCGCTCGATCTACAAATTTAAGTAAATTTAAGTGTGACTATAGTACATATGTCCATGAAAGAAGCTAAAATTATATAGTATAAATATTAACTTACCATTTGTTGCTCAATTCCTGCATATCCTATGCGTCCCTTCTTGTAAGGGTATAGATCTTTCTCATGCAACTCTTTCTTTTTGTGGCTCAACTCCTGTGCAAAACACAAAAAATCATATCAATAAAATTAAATATATCGACAATAATAAAAAATTAATTCATCTCATTATTCTTACTTGAAATTGTCCCTCAAGACGTTGAGCAACAAATTCATCCCATTGTTCTTGTGAAACTAATGGCCTTATCAAGTCGGGGACCTCAGCAGTAATGTTTCCTCCTGATTTTTTAATGTATTTTGCTCCCATGAAATACCAAAATGTTCGCATTGCCTTTCCAGCTTGTTGGATGACAAATTTCATCTGACTAGCATCAATTGCAAATGCTGACTGTAATAAAAAACAATTAATTAGATTTTCGGTCAAGTAACTTCAATTAATTACAACGATTTGAGTAAAGTATTTTACCTCTACTTGCTCCCAAATATAACTTTTAGTAGCTGGACTAATATCGTTTCAGTGCCTAATTGTAATCGGCACATTTGCTTTCGCCACAACCCCTATATAGCTGATGAATTTATTTCTGTTGGTCTTAATAGGTTGACTATTGAAATTCCATTCAACTTCATATTTCTGTCCAGCAGCCCTTCTTCTATTCACCTCGATCATCAATGTCAATCCTCTAGTTATTTGATTGGCTTCTTGCTGAATTTGTTGGTCATTCATCTCAACGCTAGGATCAGCACTACTAGGTCTACTGAAACCAGCACTCCTTTGAGAAGCCATTTACCTATAAAAGTAGAAAATCAAAATAAATAATAAATAACAATATAAAAAAATAAAGCACATAATAAGTAATTTTCAGGTTTAATGTAAATCACACATTACAAAACAAATATAGCACATAATAAATAACAATAAATTTTTAAATCATACAAAACAAGTAACCTACAAGTTTAAATTGTTTTTTTCTTTTTCTTGTACGTTCCTTATCTTTGCTCTCCTTCTTTGCTCGAATGCTTCTACCTCTTTTCTTTAAAATCCAAATACCTTCATTGTGATCATTTCTCATATAAAAGGCTTCATCCTCAACAAAGTAACTTTCAGATGATATCCCCATAAAGGGATCATCTTCAACTGTAGAATCATTCATATCTTCATTTATTTTACTGCTCAATAAAACGATAGACCAATTTACTTTAGCTGGATTAGGAACAAAAAACACTTGGTGAGCTTGTGAAGCCAAAATAAAAGGCTCATCTTTATAACCTTCTCTATTAAGATCCACCATTAAAAACCCCAAGTCATCAACTTTAAGACCATTTTTTCGATCAACCCACTTACAACCAAAAATTGGAACTTGAAATTTGATGTAATCTAACTCTCAAATGTGCTCAATTACCCTAAAGTATGACATTTTTGCGTACAAAGGATTTTTGTCTTTAGCACTAGATATATGCATTGCTTGGGCTATAAGAGTTACACTACTATTTTGCATTATGCTCCGATCATCTTGCTCTTTGGTATAAAACGTGTACCCATTAATGAGATAGCCAGTGAAGGAAAGAACTTGTTTATCTGGACCTCTTGCCAACCATTTTAATTTTTCAAAAACTGAATCAGGATCGGCAGTCAACTTCTCAAGAATGTGTTGTTTCAACCAAACTGTAAAACTCTTATTATGCTTGTTTGCATACCAAATCTCCGATCTATTAAGGTTATCTCGCTTAAGCTCGGCCATGTGCATCTCTACATACTCGTCAACCTCGACAGAGTTGTGTAGTACATATAAATGTGCTTGTTTCCATTGCAAGTTGGAGATTGTAACTACTTTATTGCCCATAATTCCTTCTACATCAGTTCTACTATCATGCCGAGAAGTCGGAAGACCAATATGGTTGACATTTGATAAGTACTTAATACAAAATTCAACTACCTCCTCACAAATGTATCGTTCAACTATACAACCTTCGGGTCAACTCTGATTTTTCACATATCCTTTTAGTATCTTCATGTAACGCTCAAATGGATACATCCATCTCAAGAAAATGGGCCACACATTTGTATCTCTCTAACTAAATGAATAGTGAGGTGCACCATTATATCGAAGAATGCAGGCGGAAAATACATTTCAAGTTCACATAAGATTAAAACAATTCAGCTTTGCAATCTTGGCAATTTTGTTGGGTCAATCACTTTACTACATATAGACTTGAAGAAGAAACACAATTTTGTAATCGTGGCTCGAACCGTATCAGGTAAAATAGAACGTATAGCCACTGGAATAAAATTTTCCATCAACACATGGCAATCATGCGACTTTAAACCCTTCAACTTCAAATCCTTCAATGACACAAGGCCCTTAATATTTGAAGAGTACCCCTCTGGAACTTTAACAGTAGCAAGTGACTCACAAAAAATCTTCTTTTCTCTTCTAGACAATGTATGAGCCGCTGCACGAAGTTATGTGCGACTTCCCTTCTCTTGCGGAGCCAACTCTTCCCTTATCCCCATAGAAATCATATCAAGTCTTGCCTTGATGCCTTCTTTGGTCTTTCTCAAAATATGAAGTAATGTACCAATCAAACTGTCACACACATTTTTCTCAATGTGCATCACATCAAGAAAATGTCTCACATATAAAGATTGCCAATATGGTAGGTAAAAAAAATAGACATTTTCTTCCACCCACATGTCCCAAGATGCTTTGCAAAAGGTTTGCCAAACTCGATATTCAAATTCTTCACCTTGTCAAAATGTTGCTCACCTATCAGTGGCAAAGGTGCCTTACTTTCTTCTGAATTCCCATTGAAAGCTTTTTTTAGGCATCGATAACAATGATCAGGATGCAACCATCTACGATGTCCGAGATAGACATTCTTCATCCCATGTTCTAATCTCACTGAATGTGTGCCATCTTCACAAATAGGACATCCGAGTTTTCCTTTGATACTATACCCTGATAAATTACCATATGCTGGAAAATCATTGATTGTACCAAACAACAATGCTCTTAAATTGAACCTTTCCTCTCTATGTCCATCATATACCTCAACACCATGCTCCCACAACAACTTTAAATCTTCAATTAAAGGAGCCAAATATATGTCTATGTCATTTCCCGACTGTTTTGGCCCCGAAATTAGAATGGATAACATCATATATTTTCGCTTCATACATAACCATGGAGGTAAGTTGTAAATTACCAAAATAACTGGCCATGTACTGTGACTGCTACTTTGAAGCCCGTGTGGATTCATTCCATCAGTAGATAATACGAGGCGAAGGTTTCTATCTTTTGCTCCAAAGTCAGGGTAATTGAGATTAATTTTTTTTCCATTGAGAAGAGTCAGCTGGATGTCGAAGCCTTCCATCTTTGATCCGTTCATCCGCATGCCATGTCAAATTTTTTGCATCCTCTACACTACTGTACAACCGTCTAAATCTAGGTACAATGGGAAAGTACCATAATACCTTCTTTGGACTCTTCCCATTCTCTTTATAATGCAAGGCATTACATTTTGGACACTCCATTAATGATGCATATTCATTTCTAAATAATATGCAATCATTAAGATAGGCATGTATTTTCTCATAACTCATGCCAATTGAGCGTAGCATTTGTTTTACCTCATACATAGTCCTTGAAAGCTCATTGTTCGCAGGTAAAAGTTGTTTTATAAGTGTAAGATTTTCTGTAAAGCTCTTATCACTCCATCCATTGCTCACTTTCAAGTTGTACAATTTCAACACTGCTGACAACTTTGTGAATTCAGTGCAACCAGCATACAAGGGCTTCTCTGCATCACTTTTCAACATCTCTAACATTTCAGGACAATCTTCAAGTTCCCTTTCAATTGCATTGGCCATCTCTTCAAGACAGTCACCCTGATAAGTATCTATGTCATGATCATCTGATTCAAAGCTTCCTTTATACTCCCAATTACTAGTAGACTCATCCCCTCTAGTCTCTCCATGCTTATGCCAACACTTGTAATTTTCATCAATTCCATAGCACACTAAATGGTCTTCCATCTCAGATGCACTAATTTGCTTCAAAAGACCACATCTTACATAAGGGCACACTATTCTTCTAGAGTCTTTTACATGCTCAAGAGCAAACTTCATAAACTCTTTCACACCATTCAAATACTCTTTACTTAATCGATTGGAAGACATCCATTCTCTATCCATAACTTTATAATCTAAAAGATAATTCATTTAAGGAAATGTGATCAGTGACTCATGAATATGGAGAGGAAAGGAATGATAGAAAGATTATCAATAAAGAAACTGACTACTCTATATATAATATAGAGTAATTAATGAATCATGAGTCACAATACATGAGCATTCACATACTCCTTCAACCACCGATAAAAAATTCGACAGCATAACAACATAAAGAAAGTATTTCTCGGTCTAAAGCCCTCTTTTCATTCTTGGCATCTCACTCAACAAACTAATTCCAACTATATACAATCACAAAACCAACGAAATTCTCACAAAATAGCATTTTCAAATTAACTCTAATTATTATAAAATTATATATAAAATTCGTTTAAAATTCATAGAAAAAAGAAAAACACTATAAACATCATTTTGAATCAATGTTTTCTATCTCATTGATCATTCTAAGATTACACATATCCTATATTAGCAATCTCAAGCTAAGAACAAATCATTCTTTACCAAATGTAAAAATATCAATAAAATAGCAATGATTTTTACAGAAATCGCGCGTCAGTTTTTGTCACTAAAATGAACTCCAATTGCAATGAAAATTGGTACATTAGTACATTTCAATATGTAGTTTTGAACGATAAAACTACTCTGATCAAACAATGCACGAAATTTAAATTAAAAATTATTGAAATAAATCAGTCAAAATTCATAGAAAAATACAATCATCACAAATATCCCATTTTGATCACTAATTTTCATCTTAATAATCATCCTAAGGCAAAGAAAATCATCTACAATCATTCTCAAATCAATAAAACACCAAACATTAGCAATTTTCAACACCCCACAATATTAAAATAGGTAAAAAATGAGGAGATATTTAAACAACAAAAATCAACTAATAAAACAATCCATAATCCTAAATAAATCAATCCCATAATCTAGAAATCTAAGCATATTGGAAGAAAATGAAGAAAAACCATAGAAATCACAAACCCATGTACCTTAGAGAAGAGAGGATGAAACACAAAGAGGAAGCCAATGAGAGAGGAACCGCACGGTGTAGGAGGAGCACTTTCACGCCGGCGAGGGACTAAGGTGGTCGACGGCAACAATGAAGGCAGATTGAGAGATTTCTATCGATTTCTTGTAGAAGATGAGAAGAGAGAAAACAAGGATGACGAATGGGCGGGAATGAAAAAGTGAAGCTAGAAATTGAATAAAAAAGAGAATAAATGACGGGTATTCATATACCCGTCATTTATTTCAAAATACCCGTCATTTAACACTTATCATATATAAGGAAAGCTTTAAATGACGGTTGTTTAAAACAACCATCATTTAAACCCTAAAATTCTTTTATTTTTTTTAAATAAGGAAAATCAAACGTTGGCCACGAATATATGACGGGTGTTTGACAAAGCTGTTATATATAGTTCTGGACTTTAAATGACGGGCGGGCACCAATATATGACAGTTTTTTTTATAACCGTCATATATTGTTTAAAATTTATTTGACGGGTATTTAAAATAACCGTCATTTAAAGTTTAAATTTATTTTTTATTTTTTTTCTTCCAGTAAATGAAATATTGGGCTGAAATAAATGACGGGGTTTTTTAATACTCGTCATTTAAAGTCTAGTAATATATGACTGTTTTGTTAAGACCCGTCATTTATTTTGACACCATCACCTGCCTATCTCATATATGACGTGTTTTTATTTGACCGTCATTTTTCATGGCGTCTTATATTTATGTTTTTGTAGTAGTGTCCTATAGGGTGTGTGGAAGATGAGGACCTTGATAAAAAATTGATGGGAGAAAATCATTGAATTTTGGGAAATTAGTAGGTAAGTGAATAGCACGCCATTATATTTTTTTTCAATAAAAGTAGTCTGGTTTTGAAAATATTACATTTTTATATAAATTATTTTAACAACTATGATGATTATTATGTACTTTGTTAATTAAATTATTTTGGTTTTGGAAATTATAGAATGATAATGAAAGTTGATTAAATTGTGGTGTGTGCATGTGTTCTCTTTACGAAATATATTTTCAAGATTGATGAAGGCATCTTTGTTTATTTTACTCTGGAAATTCTTGGTTACTCAACTAATACAAGTTTGTACATTAGCTATGGAATATTATTCTGGCAAGTTTTAAGATTTGAAATGATTCATGTGAGTTTGATATTGAGAACGCAAATTGTATTTCAAAAATGATTTATCTCGCATGTTTGAAAAGTGATTTTTAGAGGACTTTATACAAAACACTGGTTGCTAACGGCAGTCTTGTTAGCCCTTGGCGCGCCACGGTACACCTAGCTAGCAGGGTGTTTATAAGAGGTGCTAGCCCCGTGCAATGGCCAACACACATGGAACGGAGGGATGGTTATTTGTGAGCATCATACTCACGTTTGTTTCATGGCTTCAAGCCGCGTTTGATTAGTATTACCCTCTGGACTGTGTGTCCACATTTGTTTTGTGGCTTCGGCCGCGTTTGGTTACTTACTCTCGTGGACTGTGTGTCCACGTTTGTCTTCATGGCATAAGCCGCGTTTGGTTATTTACCCTCGTGGATTGTGTGTCCACATTTGTTACTTGTTCTGTTAAGTCCTCAAAATTTTAGATTTTTACGTAACATGTGGTATTTGAAATTTCAGTGCTTTCAGTTCATTAATTTGTTACTTTGATTTACATGGGGATAATTTGTTTTCTTCAAGCATGATAGAATAAAGCAATTTTCAGTTCACTCTCATTTTATGGTTATAATTAAAATTTACAGATTTACTAAGTTTATTATATTGAATTATCATACCTTCAATTAGTTTACTTAATTGTTTGAGTTTATTATTTTTACTCTTTTAAATTCTATTTTCTTGAGGAATGCTATTCACTGGAAAATACTTTTGGTCTCAGACTCATTAGCTAAGGTTAGACCTCTTGCTTGTCATTGAAGGGCTTACAATTGTGGTGGGTGAATATTTATTGTTGGAAATGCCTTTTCTTTTAATGTAAATATTCAATTATGTGCTTTATTTTAAAATTATGTTTAGGTGCTCCATGTTAACTATAGAGAGAATCTTGATTTTACTTTTCTAAGTTGACTATCTATTGTTGGGGAGCGATGTTCTAAACTGTTGAATACATGATGTAATATTTTCTGTTGTAGAGATTCGTGAGATCCTATTTATCGAGGGAGTTATGTCAAAATTTCTACAAAAATGTTAAAACTTTCATTATAATTAATATTATTAAGGATGCCAAAATTTCAATATAAATCCAACTATGTTTTAGAAATGGAATAATTTCTCGATTTGAGGCTTAAGAGATGTGTGATGTAATTCACATCCCATGCCGGTCACTTTCATTTTTTGGGACGTGGCAATAACCACTGTAAACAGTGATTTTTTTTTAAATCAATTATGTTTTTAGTTATTTTTTCAATTCTTGTAAATGAAAATATTCTATATAATTTATTGCTAGCCAGTCAGTCCAAGTACATATAAATAATCCAAATTTCACTACAATTTTATAGAAATTACACAAAACTCAAATTGTCTTATACAATTTCCTAAAAAACTACCTAAACCTCACATACCTTTCACAAAATATAGTGCCCAACTTGTGAGGATATCGTCAACCTCTTCCTCAGAAAATGAATCCGCAATGTCAAACGTCTATATTAAAGTATAAAATTGCAATTAAAAAATTAACCAATTAATTCAAGTACCAATAAAATTAGCTTTTAAAAAATATAGTTACCTCATTTGTAAATTCGATCATTCCCAATGTGATGATGTTGAGCATGCACCTCATTACATATACACCACACAAACTACTCTTCAGTGGTTGCCTACGACTATATAAAAGCATATATATATATATATATAAGCAATTAGGAATCGGTAATAAATATTGACAATTGAATATGTTAATAAAGTGCTAGTTTTAACTTACCTTTGGCTCAATCCACGTAGGATCCTTTAGTTCATGTGGGAGCTTTTTCAAGACCATCGTTTGATATGTTTTCATTGTCCTATGGTCAACATCATGAGATTTGCAACTAATATATCCATAAAAATTAATAGTTTTTGTACAAGTATACTTACGAGTCTACTGTTTTCTTTATGTCCTTATTTGGTTTGTAATGGAGAGAGCATAAGAAGAGGACTATGTTACTTTTCAATAAAAGAACAATCAGTTGCCAGTGGTCCCTACAGAATATAGTGAGAAATTAGAAGAAATTCACATTTAACAAAAAAAAAACTATCAATCATAAATTGGTCCTTACGAATGCACATATGGAGCCATGAAGACACCTTTTTTAGCTTCACATATTCATTGCTAGAGGTACCGAGATCTTTTTTACCTATATTCATGTGATGATGGCAAAGAAATCTGAAATTATCACTGTGAATATTGTATTTTGTTCGGAAATTTTTTTAAAATTTATTAAAAATAATAATAAATTCAACCAAAAAATATAAAAATACAAAAAGGAAATTTAATCCTTTGTAGGATTATATTTTCAAAATAAAAAAAATCTTTAATTAATAGGGTTTAATTCTATTTTAAATTAGATAATCTCTTGTTAGGATTTTATTTCTTTTAGTTCATTAAAACAACCAAAAAAATATAAAAATACAAAAATAAAATTTAATCCTTTTTAGGATTATGTTTTCAAAAAAATAATAATTTAACAAAATCACAAAAACAAAAGGGTTAAATATTGAAAAATCTCTCTCAAATTATCCCAACCATTTAAAAATATTAAGAATTGAATTTTGAGAGTTAACTCTTTTAAATTAATTTTAGAAATTAGATTAACAAAAAAAATAGGCATTAAAAGACTAAAAAAATAATAACAAAATATGTGTGCGCGCTGAGTGAAATGCTGAATCATCAACGTTTCATCATAGCCCTACAAGGCTTTTCCCTCAATGCAAAAGAAGAAAAGCGAGATTAGACTCACGTGCACAAACAGAGGAGATGAAGAAGAAACACGAGCAGAGAGCAGACGCATACACAGAAACACAGCCACACAAAACACTTTTGACCAGAGACGCAGAAGCTTCACAGAGCAGAAATGCTAGTCACGCACGTGAGAAAGAGGGAACCCAGAGATGAAAACACAGAGGGCAAAGAGAAGAGACGAGGAGCAGAGACAAACGCAGCAGACAAAAATGTAGAAGAACAGACAAAAAACATAGAAAAAAGCATAGCAGAGCAGACGACACATACGAAAACTAGCACACACACACACACAAACACTTTTGGCCGCATACAGAAGAGCAAAGATGAAAAATGACTGAGCAGCTGCAGATATGGGGAAGAGGAAGAATACAGTTGGACTTTTCTGGTGTTTATTGATCTCACATGCAAGCTCTTAAAAAAACTCTTCCTTGCTTTTGCTTTGAAAGAGCGAGCACTTTAAAAAGGAGTTGAGCAGCTGGAACAAAAAGAAACGAGGGGAAGACAGAGCAGAAGTTGAAGAAGATGAGAGATCTGTACGGCAAGAGAGGGTCATCATCAACAATGGCACCTTCAGGCATGCACCAAAGGTTTTGCTAGCAATGTGCAGGTTCTAATTCAGTCCATCGGTTGGAGGAAGTGATATGGCTTCAAAGCACGTCTTGAAGGAGCTTAAGGACTTGCAAAAAGATCTACCAACTTCATTCAGCATAGGTTCTAATACAGGTTTTCGTAACTCCATACAGCCTTACATTATATCATTTCCTAGCCTTAATGTATGCATAGCTTGTTATAAGATACTATAGTTGAAGGTGATGGATATATCACTACAGATTTGATTTTGGCTGCCTATAATTAGAACTTAGACACACTTTTACAATTAGGTTTTGTTAAACTAAAAATCTTGATTACATAACAAATGTGTTCTTGAATACCCATATCATAAGAGAAAATTAAAATCCCCACAAAATGATCCTCTATCATGTAAATCCATAAGATTTCAGAGGTATGAAAATCCAACTTGTACATTAAAGATGGGTTCCAAAGGCCCATTATTAAAATTAACTATCTTTTTATAATCCAAATTAATAATTTATCTAAACCTCATGTGAGATTTCAAGAATCTTCGTAGAGACTTAAGTTAATCACATCATTGTGTGGGATAATAAATCCTCGCAGATGTAGTGATATCAATTTCTATAATAAATAAATGATTTTTGCAAATAATGATATAATACACAATTTGGAAAAATTAATTAATCAAATTAATGTATTTAAATTGTAATCATATTTAATATATCTTTTAGTCATGTGAGATTTTTGAATCTCCATAGACTTCTAAGATAATCGTATTATCGTATGAGTCAATAAGAATCTACAGGTATAACGATTATGTTTTTAAATAATATATATAAATTATATATTAAATCAGTTAAATTAAAAAGTTACTTAAGTGTATATTATTTAATCTTTTATCGTGTGAGATTTTGGAACCTCTGCAGATATTTAGGATAATCATATTACCATATAAGTCTATAAGGCTTTACAGGTATCATGATTAATTTTTTTAAAAAAAGTGTATACGTACATACATGCTCAAAAGATTACTATTAATACTTAAAAATATACATAAGAATATAAATAAATAAATTAAGTTGCTAAATTCTTTTATCGTGTGAGATTTTAGAATCTCCATAGATATTTAGAATAACTGCATTATCATATGAATCAATAAGGTTTTACAGGTATAGCAGTTAAATTCCCAATCATAGAACATAAAAAAATAATAATTTTAAACTCTTTTCTTTTCCTATTTTAGAATTTTAAAATTGAGAAAATAATTAAAATTAAATTACTTTTTTTGCAATTTAAAACACACATATCAAATTTCAGAAAATTATTTTATTTGCAAAATAGTGAATTATTTTAATTAATTTCTCTTCAAAAAGATATTTTCACTAACAAACTTTTTAAGCACGAACTACGTGGACTTTGATCCCTATCACAGGGTACGTAGGCCTCAGAGTCTGATTCTGAGTCAAGTCCTCCCTTGTAAATAAATAAATATTTCTCACTTAATTATTATCGTTTTTATATCAAACACAAGAACAACAAAGGAATAATTAAAATAACTTTAAAATTATATTAATTTAGCTCAACAAACTTTAAGTAACCGTTCTTACGAATGGGTGTTATTGGGTGCCTAACACCTTCCTCATACTCAATTGACTCCCGAACCTATTTTATATTTTCGCAGACCATCCTTATTCTCCTTTAATTAGTTTTTCAAGATTTTCCTCAAAATTTTAGTGGCGACTCCTATTCAGCCGGTTCCCGCCCTGAAGACCGAAACCTCCACTCTCACATGCCGTCGGCTTCACATTTTTGGGTGCGATAGTTTGGCAACTCCACTGGGGATAGGTTAGAGAGTTAAGCCTATATAAGTTTGTTGCGCTCGAAATATAATATTTTTTCTTTTTATTATTATTATCCCTTTTAATTTGTGTGCGCCTTTTTCCCCCTCTTGTTTCTCTCTTTTCATTTTTTATAATATGTTTTAGGATAAATAACATACAGAATAAATTCTATGATAGAAGACTTTTATTTGTACATATATTCGTCTCTTTGTTTAACTTGATTAATAGATGAGGGTTGGGTAGCATATAGGAATAAGATAACATGCTTGCATGCTCTTATCACACACTGTGCACTTATACAATTCACACACACATTTTGGGCCCTACACCCGGGTTTGTGAATATCATAGGTTAGTAGAAGTTAGTAATGGTTTCTCTGTAGAGTTTTTGAACTCTCAAAGGTTACTATAAATACCTCATCCAAGTTGTTACTTACTCAGTAAATTCGGTCCCTGTAGAGCTTATGTTCTCGGAGGGTCAAAATTATTAAGTAAGGTCTTCACCGTGTGGTGAGGGCATCTTATGAACCTTCTATCTATCAAGACTATAAATTTACCCTGGAGTTATACATTTTAGATAAAAGCTAGTAGTCAACCATTTTAGCTCATACCTGATAATTACAAAGATAAACAAACTTAAGCTTCCCTAAATAGGACACAAAATGAGAGCACGTTTTATTGCATCATTATTATCATCATAACATATCATTTGTACATGCTACCTTAAGGAAAATAGCTGTTGGGTACCTTATGCTAGAGTGGGTATTGAATGTCATTGTATTAATCAATGTTAATGTGTCACAAGGATGGCACTAGCATGAAATAACTAAGCTTTGCCCATGGATCTTTCACCCAAGTAACTATAAATTCATTTCATAACATTGAAGAGTTGATGCATTTTGTCAGCTAATTTAGCTAAACAACTTTTCTTGTTGTAGGGTAAAATAACACAAAATCATTTTAAAAGTGAAACGTTAGCCATGTATTATTTTTGACTGTTCATAGGCTAATTGTTAATCCTTTCTCCCTATAGTGCAATAAGCACCTGGAGGAGATTGGAAACTTCTCATTTACCCAAATGATAAATTAAGCTTTGTTTAACAAGAATTAATTGACTCTTGTGCATGAATGTCTGAAAACCAACTATCCTTGGTTTTTTTTTCTTTCCTTAAAAAAAACAATAACAAGCTATAAGGCTATTACTCTCGTGACTTTAATCATGTAGGGATTTTGGTCCCTTGTAGGTTAATAGTTATTTTCATTTCCCTATGATGCAATAAGCATATGGAGGAAAGGAATTTTTGTTTGGCATAAATGAGGTAGCCTTATAGTCACTTAAGAGAATGTGCAAAATTACAATATTTTTAATACCCAAACCCTTTTATAGGGATTGCCAAATCATCTTGTGCTTTCCTTAGCATAAAAGTTTAAGGCACAAGTAAGCACACTTGCTTATTTAACCCTTGTTTATAGACAAGTAGCATAAATGATATTCAAAATTCTTCCAATTCAATCACAAATCCTACATCTTTAAGTGAGATTCAAAATTTTTTCAATTTGTCCCTTACACCAGTGTAAGGTTGTAAATAAATTGATCATTTTGTAAAAAAAAAAAAAATATAATACTATACTTTAAATCTTCCCATCTTGACCCCCCACTTGATTCCATGATAATCATCTATTAGAGTATGGCCATATATAGCAAACAAATGCATTTGCATCCATGAATTTTCATATCACATATCATGATAAAAAGACTTTAAAATTTTTGAAATATTGGATTTTTTAGGTCCTTTACATGGGAAGGTCAAGGTCTTCCACCTTACTTGCCACAATGCTAGACATTTTCTCACTCCATGCCTATTGTCATTATCTTATCCTTCAAAGCACATTAATATTTCACAATATACTTTCACACCCTTGCCTTGACCATAAAAAATGATATGGTAGATGTGGATACTTGCATTCACTTGAGGCGCATAGTTTTTCTAATCAAGTTATGAGATTAAAAATAGAGTAGAGGGGGATAAAGAAATCAAGCCCAAATGTCACATTCATTAATAATATCATTCACCATTGAAGAGAAAATTTTAAGATATTGTTTCTAACATATCTTATCTTCATTATGTACTGTTTGTATGGTTAAACTCTATCATAAAAAATGATCTTGTTTAACTTTGTCAATGTTTGTAATCATACTTTTTTATTTAACACCCCTGTTTTCTTGTTTTATCCCTTGACCATAAAATTTCTCTTATCCCATCCATTACTCTCTTAATGTTTGGTATTCCCAATGAAAAAATCACAATGGATATAGAAAAGATCAACTTGAAGAAAAATGCCCCTATTTCATGAAAATGTACAAATAAAAAAATAAACGAAAGAAAAAGAAAGAAAGAAAGAAATGAAGAAAAGGGAAAAGAAATAAAGAGAAAAAGAAACTAATTAAAGAGATAAGATAGCATGCTCCATTAGTAAGTTAAGTCAATGATATGAGGCATTTTTTTCTCTTTCCCCAATCTTGAAGGAGTTGCCCCTAGTCACCCATATTGAGCCAGGAGTAATGTTTCTTTCATTCACTTGTTTACAAATATCACCGGGGTAGGGTACTCGAACATATGTTTATACTGAATTTTCAAGTTTCAAGAGAGGATTAAGACTTTTATTTTACCCCATTGAATCCTTTTTTTAGCCCTCCAGATTCATTCATTCAAATGATTTCTTTCTATTTCCAAAAGCAAAGCTCAAGAGCTAAGAATAAATACAAAAAAAAAAAGCATTCCTGCTTATGAAAAATTAGAAAAGAAGATTATCCCTCCACTATCATTCACTCATTGAATGGGACATGAAGAAGAAAATTGAAAAGGGAAGGAAGGAAAACAAAAGAAGAAGAAGAAGAAGAAATAGAAAATGATTTTCTTACTTTCCCAATGATAACTCCATGGAAATGCCAAGTCTTGTAAGATCATATGTAAAAAAAAAAATTCCATTGTGATTTCGCATGGATTTTTAGACCATTACATCCTTTCCATTCTCAACTTGTAATTTTATCCTATTCTTCTACATCACAATCCCTGAATATCCTCTCTTGTTAGTTGAATTTTAGTACAATTTTATGTTAGAGTGGAAGAAGAAAAAGGTTGAAGGAAGAATTTACATAGGGGCATGGGACTTTTGAGCCAAATATCCTTTTATTTTATGAGCCCATTTACCCAGGCCACATTACAAACCCCATAAGTCCTCATTGAGATTTGACTCGCTTGAATATAATTGGGGCAGTTTTCTTATTAGCAATGGTTTTAAGATTCAGACTATTGAAATTGAGGCAAGCTTATAGCTCAATATAAGATCTTTTACTTACAAAAATTGTGTTATTTTCAAAGGGACATACAAAACAAAGAGGAGACCCTCCTTTCAATTTTCATATTCATTCCCTTTCATCTCTATACTATCCAAAGACACATCATACAAAATTTGGGTAGTCCTCAATTTTACCATTCCATCATTTCCCACTTCACACTTTGTCTTATCCACATGATGCCTATTCTTCATACGTTTCTTGTACCCAAATGGGAATGTCTCTAAAACTTCCCAACATTCCATTGATTGCCCACTCCATTTCCTTTTCAGATATGGCCTTTTGTTTACAATGATTGTCTATATTGACATTGTTAAATAAAAATCAGTGTCAATTTCACTTATTGATTATACAAAATTGATGATAAAGATAGACAAGATAAAACATCCATGTCCAAGAAGAATTTCATAGGGGCAAATAAATTGTCTTGAAAATTCTCAACATGGGAGGAATAAACAGTTTTAGATGTTTGAAAGTATGACCCCTTAGGGTCCAATTCTTATGGCAAAAATTATTAAGTCATTGACTTGCAACTTCATTGGGGGAGACCAATGACTTTCCTATTACAAATGACCAAGAGAACCCTTGCATTTCACTAATTTCAAGTTTTATTTTCCTCTTGCATCAAAATCCTGCAAACAAAAAGAAATACATTTTACAATTTCAAATGCATTGAGCATTCCATATCTTCACATGAATTGAAAAAATTACATCTTTCACATCAAAGTAAGCCTCAATTTAGATTGGGGCAAATAAAGAGTTGAACTCTTGAAAAAAATAGTCAATCATACATTACGCATTATCCACCCATTGCATACTTCACATAAAAATTGCCACAATTTAAATTAGGGCAACTAAAAAAAATCATGCATTACGCATTATCCATCCATTACATGCTTAACATAAAAATTTGCCTCCATTTAGACTGGGGCAAATAAAAAAAATCATCATGCATTGCACATAACCCCATTACATGTATTACCATAGAAAGTATGCCCCATTTAGATTGGGGCAAAATAAAAAAATTGCAGAACCCAAGGAAGTAAGAGAAGAAATAAAAAGCATCACATATGAATTTCTCATGAATTATTTAGAATTTGCCATGTGTGATGAAACTTATTCTCATACCCCTTTTAAAGCCCTATAACTGTAAGCACCCTCAAAGCTCAATAACAGCTGGCACAATTCTTTAAAGCCCTATAACAGCAGGCACCCTCAAAGCCCAGTAACGGCTAGCACGATTCTTTAAAGCCCTGTAACGGCAGGCACCCTTAAAGCCTAATAACGGCTGGAACGATTCATTAAAACCCTGCAACGGTAGGAACCCTCAAAGCCCAGTAACGGCTGGCATGATTCTTTAAAGCCCTGTAACAGCAGGCACCCTCAAAGCCCAGTAACGATTGACACAATTCTTTTAAAGCCTTGTAACGACAGGCACCCTCAAAGCCCAATAACGGCTGGCACTATTCTTTTAAAGCCCTGTAAAGGCAGACATCCAACCAAATCCTTTGGAATACAAGCAATTCATCTCCATTAAGGTTTTGTTTTGTTTATTTCCTAAATAACATTTCATTTTAAACCCTTTGTTTTGTTTTGGTTTGTTTCGTTTTTTGTTTAGTTGTAGTTAGCTAAGAGTTTTGCCCCTCCAAACAAAATACATGTTTCTTTCTTCATTCATTTCTAAGATAAGAATATCATCTCATGAAATTCTCACTTAGAAATCAAATGAAGAGGGGCATCTAGTCAACATGCATTTTGTTTGGATCATTGTCATTTATTTACAACATCTTTCTTTTTATTTTATTTTATTTGGTCATTTTCATTTACATCACATTGCTAAAACAAAAAAAAAATCATTCTATTATGTTTGTTATCCAATAGTCTTGCATCCTTCTATGTTATTTGGTTATTTCCATTTGCATCACGTTGTCAAAACAAAAAAAAAATCAATCTATTGTGTTTGTTATACAATAGTCTTGCATCCTTCTATTTTATTTGGTCATTTCCATTTGCATCACATTGCTAAAACAAAAAAAAATCATTCTATTGTGTTTGTTATCCAATAGTCTTGCATCCTTCTATGTTATTTGGTTATTTCTATTTGCATCACATTGCTAAAACAAAAAAAAAAATCATTTTATTGTGTTTGTTATCCAATAGTCTTGCATTGTGTTTAGATCTTTGTCAATTTGTCATTTTCATTTGCATCACATCACCTCATCACATTGCTATAAAAAATATCAAAATCATTTCATTGTGTTTGTTATCCAATAGTCTCGCATTTAATCATATATTGTTGTGTCAGGGGCAATTAGGTCTTTTCATAGGTATTGCATGGCTAACCAAAATACATGTTCTATCTTTACTTGTCACTTATGTAAGAATTCAAAACACACTTTTTCATATACTTACACAAGAAACAAGTAAAGAGGGGCAACTGTAAACACTATATTTTGTCCGGACATTTTTTTTAAATTTATTAAAAATAATAATAAATTCAACCAAAAAATATAAAAATACAAAAATAAAATTTAATCCTTTTAAGGATTATATTTTCAAGAAGATGGAGCAGAAGTTGAAGAAGATGAGAGATTTGTACAACAAGAGAGGGTCATCATCATCAATGGCACCTTCAGGCATGCACCAAAGGTTTTGCCAGCAAGGTGCAGGTTCTGATTCAGTCCATTAATTGGAGGAAGTGATATGGCTTCAAAGCACATCTTGAAAGAGCTTAAGGACTTGCAGAAAGATCCACCAACTTTATTCAGCACATGTTCTAATACAAGTTTTCATAACTCCATACAGCCTTACATTATATCATTTCCTAGCCTTAATATATGCATAGCTTGTTATAAGATACTGTAGTTGAAGGTGATGGATATATCACTATAGATTTGATTTTGGCTGCCTATAATTAGAACTTAGACACACTTTTACAATTAGGTTTTGTTAAACTAAAAATCTTGATTACATAACAAATGTGTTCTTGAGTACCCATATCATAAAAGAAAATTAAAATCCCCATAAAATGATCCTCTATCATGTAAATTCATAAGATTTCACAAGCATGAAGATCCAACTTATACATTAAAGATGGGTTTCAAAGGTCCATCGTTAAAATTAACTCTCTTTTTATAATCCAAATTAATAATTTATTTAAGTCTCATGTGAGATTTCAAGAATCTTCGTAGAGACTTAAGTTAATCACATTATCATGTGGGATAATAAGTCCTCGCAGATGTAGTGATTCTTAATTTCTATAATAAATAAATTCTTTTTGTAAATAATGATATAATACACAATTTGAAAAATTAATTAATCAAATTAATATATTTAAATTGTAATCATATTTACCGATTATATCTTTTAGTCATGTGAGATTTTTGAATCTTCGTAGACTTCTAAGATAATCGTATTATCATATAAGTTAATAAGACTCTGCAGATATAATGATTGAGTTTTCAAAAAATAGATATAAATTATATATTAAATCAATTAAATTAAAAAGGTACTTAAGTGTATAATATTTAATCTTTTATCATGTGAGATTTTGGAACCTCTGTAGATATTTAGGATAATCATATTACCGTATAAGTTAATAAAGCTTTGCAGGTATGATGATTAAGATTTTTTTGAAAAAAGTGTATATGTACATACATGCTTAAATGATTATTGTTAATACTTAAAAATATAGATAAGAATATAAATAAATAAATAAAGTTGCTAAATTCTTTTATTGTGTGAGATTTCGGAATCTTCGCAGTTATTTTAGAACAACTACATTACCGTATGAATCAATAAGGTTCTATAGGTATAGCGGTTAAATTCCCAATCATAGAACATAAAAAAAATAAAAATTTTAAACTCTTTTCTTTTCCTATTTCAAAATTTTAAAATTGAAAAAATAATTAAAATTAAATTACTTTTTTGTAATTTAAAACACACATATCAAATTTTAAAAAATTGTTTTATTTGTAAAATGGTGAATTATTTCTAATTAATTTCTCTTCAAAAAGATATCTTCACCAACAAACTTTTTAAGCCTGAACTACATGGACTTTAATCCCCATCATAGGGTACGTAGGCCTCAGAGTCTGATTTTGAGTCAAGTCCTCCCTTGTAAATAAATAAATATTTCTCACTTAATTATTATCATTTTTATATCAAACATATGAATAAGAAAGGGATAATTAAAAATAACTTTAAAACCATATTAATTTAGCACAACAAACTTCAGGTAACCGTTCTCATGAATAGGTGTTGTGGGGTGCCTAACACCTTCCCCACACTCAATCAACTCTCGAACTTAGTTTTTATTTTTTCAGACCATCCTTATTCTCCTTTAATTGGTTTCCCAAGATTTTCCTCACAATTTTGGTGGCGACTCCCATTTAGCTAGTTCCCGCCTCGAAGGCCGGAACCTTTGCTCTCACACGCCGTTCGCGTTGCATTTTTAGGTGTGACAATCACCTTTGCCTGATGTAATGCACAAATGATGGAGGTATCTGCGATAATGCAATCATGTTTGTTGACAAATCTTGATAAGTTAATTATATTTAAGTAAAACATACTTACAGCATAAATATCTCAATTGATGTTATGGTAAGCTGACTTTTCGAGAGAAGACAATTCAAATCTTCCCGTTCAATCATCACTTGACCCTCTGTACCCACAACATCCTTTTCCTTTGCAAAATTTTTTTCTTAGAATGATTTATTGTAGGCCAATAAAATTATTTGTTAGAAAGGAGTCAACTACGGTGACTGCGGTAGTGGAAGTTTCGATAGGGGATTATTTAACAAGAGAAGCTGAAAAGGCAAGAGATAGTTAATTAAAAAAATATAAGAAAGAAGTATTTAATAAGATGTATGAAATATTTAATAAAACGTACCTCAACTTGAACCATATTCACAAGTCTCTTAGGCTACATGATAAAAGAACCAACAACTTCAGACACAGTCTTGACCTCATCAGTAGGGAATGGGATAAGTGTATCTGCTACTTTTACATCTACCACCACTCTAACTTAATCTTGTATTTTTTTGTGGTGGATAGTTTGTCCAAAAGTGTGAACGCTGCCAAGAGTGACCAAGCGTCTATCAAGATGCTCTAGATATAGCTCACACGATTCACCCATGTTTCCCGCTGAAGGACCCTTTGACATGTGTCCAAGAACATTACTCTCTTTCATGCTGGGAAATCAAGGAGATAGTGTATGAGGTGCATCGACAGTCATCTCTTGTCGTGAGGACATAAAGGTCATCATCTCCTCTTTCATTTTTGTAAGCTTGACTTCCAAACAAGCTTCAAATAAAGCTGCAGCATCCTTCATTACTTGTTGCCTTACATTTGTTATTACATTTTCCAACTCCTCTCTCATAACAACACTAGAGCCGCTAGGGCGTGCATGTGCTCCAAAGTAATCTCTAATTCCCATGCTAAATCTAACACCTCTAATGCATCCCAGATGCTTTAGCTTGTCGGTAGCAACCATCAAAATGTCATTTCTACCCTCTGGAGTGAAGGATCCTTGAGATTGTTGTTCCTCAAGAGTCTGCTATAACAAACAAAACAAATATCATAACATTTTATATTGGTAATTGAATAAAAAGAATTAAAGAATTAAATGTTACTTACAATTCTTTTGGCAACCTCATGTGCCTTCTTGCTTTTATATCCTCCTTTCTTGTATTGATGACCATATCTTATCCTTATGAGAGACTGGCGATGGTAGGGATAAGAGAATAGAAAGATCAAATTTAGCTTCTTCTTCTCTCTTCTTCAACTTCTCATCCATCAAGATATTGTCAACATGATCATAACCCCCACGAGACATTGTGTGGGGGCATTGATTTCTCTGAGAGATTTCTTTACCTTTTGCTCATTTTTCCTATTATTAAAAAATTAACAAATTAATATAATTAGTTAAATTAAATTAATATAATTAAATCAATTAGAAATCAACTAACCATGGCTTTTTCAAAAGTTTGAATCCTATAGAATTCCTGCCAAGTTTGTTCATCCAAAAATCGATATGCCTCGAGAGGATTAAGATGAGGTTGACTTTCTTTCAACTCGACATGGAAAATTTTCCTCACAAGGTCAGTCTTGAAACCTCTCCAACATTCCTCACAATATTTTATTAGTTTTCTCCAACATGCTTCATCATTCGGAACATCATAGGTGAGCTGCAATTAATAATAGTTAGTATTTTACACATAATAATTACAAATGTTTATAACTTTATAATGATATACATGAACGCTTTCCAAAATCTGTTCCTTCACACATTCTGGCACATCAAGCCAATCTTCAAGCAAGATACTAGGCTTGTTTCGTGACAAAAGTCCAAGGTAGCTGACAAACTTGGCCTTACTTAGTCCTTGTGGTTTCCACCGTCGATCGAATTGAATTGGTAATCTACGACCACTGGTCCTACTCAAGGTCAGCTCTCTTAATCGTGTTCCTCACCTACCTTCCTCACTAATTGGCGCTGACTAGGATCACTATCACCACTATAAGCAATCTCTGTAGTCGGCTGGCTCTGAGTAACCTCTACAGTTGGCTGGCTTTAAGTAACCTCTAGAGACGACTGGATCATACCACTTTTTGTAGGTCCACTTTGATTTTTCTCCATGTCCCTAAAAATAAAACACAAAGAATTGTAAATAAAGCATAATTCAAAATTAGAAAACTAACATTAATTTAAAAATTAAATTCATATAGAGATATTCTCCCATATCCCTTCATGGTGATTTCTTCATGCAGCATGTTCATCATCTATCTCATCTACATTCAAATTGGGTAGTCTTGTTAAGAAGGTAGGAGTTTTAAAGATATCGAAGCCTATTTCATTCTTATAATCATTATCAATCACCCTTTTTTCCTTTGAGAGCTATTGACCAACTTTTATCTGCTGGATTGGTAACAAAGAAAACTTGTTTTGCTTAGTCTACCATGATAAATGGCTCCTCCCTATAAGTTAGTCTTCTAAGATCAATCAATGTAAATCCTAACTTATCATCTTGCATGCCATTCATGTCAACCTACTTACATTTGAAAACATGCACTCTAAATTTGGTATAGTCAACCTCCCAAATCTCTTCAGTAATCCTAAAATAAGGCATGGATGTTATTTTTTGATTCTTATCTTTCTTACTTGAGAAATGCATAGCTTCAGCCACTATCATAGCTCCACTATTTTGCACAGCACTCTTCTCATTAAGAGACTTTGTATAAAAGAAATACCCATTAATATCATATGCACTCCAGCATATCACATCCACGTTAGGACCCTCTACTAACTATTTAATCATATCAAAAACATTATCTTCATTTAAGACTTTTTGTTTGAACTAATCTACAAAAGTCCTATTGTGCTCTTCCAAGAATCTCTATTCAGTCATTCTTAGCCAATTGCATTCTACCCTTAAAAGTTCTTTATAGGTATCTATGTAACTTTGAACTTCATCAATATTATTCAAGATATGTAAATATACTTCTTGCACTTCATCATGATTCGTGCTCTTTACTGATACCCTAAATATGCCTTGACCTAATTGCCTCCTTTCCTGATGAGATTTAGGAAGTTCAATTGGTTCTATATTAGACAAATAATCAGAACAAAACTCCATATCTTCTTCAACAACATATTTTTGAACAATAGATGTTTCAAGGCAAAAAGGATTCTTCACATACTCTTTCAATATTTTTATATATCTCAACTGGGTATATCCATCATAAGTAGACAGGGTCACACATTTTAACCCACCTCACTAAATGAATTATTAAGTATATCATAATGTCAAAAAATGAAGGAGGAAAGTGCATCTCAAGTTGACATAATATAATACAAGCTTCTTGTTCCAACTCATCTAATTTGAGGGGATCAATAACTTTACTACATATTACATTGAAGAAAAAGCAAAGTCTAGTTATTGTGTGCCTTAAATCCTTTTTCAATATATCTCGAATGGCCACTGGTAATAATTATTGCATCAAGACATGACAATCATGAGACTTTAAGCCTACCAATTTCAACTCTTTCATCGACACAAGCTTATTAATATTTAAAGAATACCCTGATGACACTTTGATACCATGTAAATACTCACAAAAACTTGTTTTCTCCACCTTGAACAATGTATGAGAAGCTGGGGGACAGTAAGTCCTCTTACCTTTTGATCTCGGGTATAAGTCCTCTCGTATTCCCATTTCTTTTAAATCTAATCTATTATTCACACCATCCTTCGTCTTTCTTGGCATGTTCAAAAGTGTTCTAACAATACTATCACACACATTTTTTTCCATGTGCATAACATTAATACAATGCCTCACTTCAAGAAAGCGCCAATATGGAAGATTAGAGAAGATAGACCTTTTTTTTTCATATATTTTTAGCACTTGTATTCTTTTGAGTCTTACCAAGAATAACATTGATGTCTTTTACTCGTTTATAGATTTGCTCCCTAGTCAAAGCATCCGAAGCATGAAAGTGCTCTTGGTGGCCATGAAAAGCTTTCTTTAATTTATGATAAAGGTGATCTCGTCTAAGAAATCTATGATGACCAAGGTAGACTGTCTTCCTTTCATGTTAAAGTTGATAGTAGCATGTGCCTTCTTCACAAATTAGACATGCTTTATGACCCTTGACATTGTACCCAGACAAATTCCCACACAAAGGAAAGTCATTTATAGTGCAAATTAAAAGATCATAGCATGTAACTTGAAATTCTCCTTTTGATTTGCATCAAATACATCACACCTACCTCCCATAACTCTTTAAAGTCTTCAATCAAATGTCTTAAGTAAGTATCAATGTCATTTTCAGGTTGTTTTAGTCTTAAAATTAACATGGATAGCATGACATACTTCTGTTTCATGCATAGCCGAGGTGATAGGTTATAAATCACCAAAAGAACAGGCCATGAGCTATGTATACTGCTAAGGCTATCGTAAGGAGTCATTCTATCGGTAGAAAGTCCAAGCCTTAAGTTCCTTGGTTCATTACGAAATTGAGGAAATAATTGATCAATTTTCTTCCACCGGAGAGAATCAACTGGATGTTAAAATTTTCCATCAAAAATCCCCTCATCTGTATGCCACCTCAAGTTCTTCACATCATTAGTATCCGCAAACAAGTGCTTGAACGTTGGTATAATCGGAAGATACTATAAGACCTTTGTAGGAGCTCCCTTCTCTTTTTACCATGGTGCCTCACATTTTGGACACTTCTCCTCCCCTTCAAGCTCTTCTCTATATAGCACACAATCATTAAGACATGCGTGTATCTTTTTAAAATTCACACCCATTGGGCGTAAAATCTTATTAGCATCATAATAGCGATTTGGTAGTACATTTTCTTTTGGAAGCATTATTTGGAGTAACTCTATCAACCATGTAAAACTCTGATCACTCCACCCAGCTCTTGCCTTTAACGTAACTAATTTTAACACCCTAGACAACAACTGAAAACAGTACAACCTTGATTTAAAGGCTTCTCTGCATCAGTGCATAAGTTATCATACACATGCGCTCGTTCAAAGGCCTCTTCCCCAACATCACAGATCATGTCCTCTAATTGATCTTTATCCATATCTACTTCATCACCAAGAACATTATCAAATTCCACATATTGAGACATACCACTACGGTTTTTCAATTGTTTACTATGCCAAATCTATACTGTATAATTCTTTCAAATCCCATCACAAATCAAGTGTTCTCTTATTTTAGCAACATGAGTCTCCTCCCATTCAAGCAATTTACACAAGGACAATAGAACTTTTCACTATTGTCAACAACATTTTTCTTAGTAAATTCCAAAAACTCCTTCACACCATTATCATACACATCACTTGTTCATCTAGCATTCATCCAACTCTGATCCATATGTTACTACCTAGAGGACAATAAAACTAATGTGCATGTTATCATCTTCAAACTATTTCAAAAAATATAAATTCCTAATTAATCTATGATTTTAATTAATTTAGGGAAAATAATAGATTTAAAATTTTTGGTAGAGTCTTCCCTAAAAATTGGACCTTCAAAAATTGTACAAGAGAAAATTTATAATTTTACAAAAAATAAATAATCACATGCAACACCTAAGGCCTTATGAAATCACTAACAGCATTCCCAACAACAATTAATATCAATAAAATTTTCGGATATTTTTTTCTAAACATTAGATATCCAACAACAACAACAACAATTCTACATAAAAATAATAGTAAAAGTAATTCAACAATAATTATTTAAATAATAATTAAAAATAAAATTACAATTAAATAATAATTAATCTATATAAATTAATAGTTAAAAAAAAGAAAGGTACTTGGAGTAATGGAGTAATGGGATAGGGGTATAGGCTGAAAGGGTGAGGGGAGGAGGGTGGCAGGGTAGGGGGTTGACTAGGAGGCAACGGATGGGGGCCGATAGGGAGGGGAGGTGGGTGGGGGCTGAGGGGGAGGTAAGGGGGAGAGGGCGAGGTAAAAGGGTGGCGGGGTAGGGGAGTAGAGGGGGGATGAGGGGAGGGGGATATTGGGGCGGGGGCGGGGAGGGGAAGGGAATGGACAGGGAGGTAAGGGGGAAGGGGTGGTGGCTGATAGTGTGGGGGAGGAGGAACAAGGAGATGGATAATGGAGAAGGGGAGACGACACAGGGGAGGTGTGGGGAAGGAGGAGGAAGATGATGAATACTGAAAAAGGGGTAGGTTTTTTATTTTTTTAGTAAATTTGAATCATTTTCAATAGCGGGTGACATGTCACCCACTGTTGAATATAAAAAAAATTATTATGTTTAATTGTAGCTTTCAACAGTAGTATAAGTTTTTTTTTGTTTTTTTTTTAAATTCATCTTTCAAAAGCGGGTGGCCTCACCCGCTGTTGAAAGTTCACTTTCAATAGCGAGTGAAGGCCACCCACTGTTGAAAGATTAAGTTTTTTTAAAAAATTTTTAATTAATATTTTCAATAGTGTGAAATTTTCAACAAGTCGAACCACCCATTATTGAAAGTTGAATTACTTTTTAAAATTCATCTTTTCAACAGTGGGTGGATCACACCCATTGTTAACAGTTCTATATTGGCCTTTAATATTACAAAAATATCACCGCCTCTACTTTCAACAACAGATGCGTTTTAACCAATATTAAAAGTCCCCTATAAAATTCAAATTCTGCACTAGTGAAGCAATCTCATTCCTTCGTCTCCAAGATGACTTTCAGCAGTATTTGATTTTTGTTACGGTCAGTTTTTATTCATCACTTGGGGTCACCCTCTTGCTTGTGAGTGGGTTTCCTATGAAGAATAAAGCTGTGATATGGTCGCTATCATTAGGTATGCGTATCACTCTCTCTTCCCTTGCGTTTGCCTTTTGAAGTGCCCTCTCAATAGTGGTCTCGCCTCATCTTTTGGAAGGGGATGCAATTCAGACCATGATGTGGGTAAAAATTATGGTATAGACCAACTTGCTTGGGTTAATTTTGGTGTTAATCACACTGCGCTTTCAATTTTGGATTTGCAAGAGAAGTGCCAAGATAATCAAGAGGTTAAGAAGTTGGAGGAGTGAAAATGGATGTTGCAGATTTGCACCTGTGTTTTTTAGAATAATTCCTATCTTTTTTCTGATAGTGATTATTTTGATCCAATTGATTATAATATTTCACCTTATTTCTCGAGATTTGTTTTTATGAGTGGCCTATAAATACACTCACTACTTAATGAGTGTCTCAATTGCAGTTATTGAATCATCAAACTATTATTATCATGCCACTTGAGACACTCATTGAGTAAGTATTTTTAAGTCACTCACTAGATTCAAATCCTATTTATTGTAATATTGTAGTAGCAAAATATGTACATCACAATGCTACGTACTGTAATTATATATAATCCCGTAGTACATAAGCATGTGATCATAGTAAAATTGCTAGTGAAGAAGATCATTTTGTGTCCAGTTTTTTTTTATTTGGGTGAATGACAATTAAATATCAAATAGTTAAATTAATGATAAATAGGTTTTCAATAAATATTTTTTTAAAAATAAATTGTAAATATTAATTTAAATTATTATAATAAAAAATCTCAGTTACAATTTAAAATTTAAATTTAAAACTTAAATGTCTTATCTTTAATTAAAAATTTTGAATTTCCAATCATTTGAATTAATATTTTCAACTCATTTTCTTAAATTTTGTCAAGACCTAATTATGATTAATTCAATCAATTAAGATTTAATTGCCATTCTCCCTTCTCATTTCAATAACGGCGTATTTTGGGACTTTAGAATATCCTTTCTATAATCGCAATAATTTATTCCCCATAAAATAAAACGACACTGCGGGACCCTTAATATACGTGGAAACAAAGCACCTTCGTCCAACGTGGAAACAAAGTCCACAGTGCTTTAGCACTTGCTTCAGGCCTTGCCCGCTACTCCTTCAACAACATGCCAGGGTTTACTTAAGAGGGAGGAGAGAGGCAGAGAGGAGAGAGAGACAAGGAGAGAGGATCAGAAGGGTTGGGGGAGAATTTCTGGACTGACAGTGATGGACGTTTCTTTAACTGTTTAGAATTTAAAATACAATAAATATGAGCTCAAAGTTCAAATTGTTTATAGTCTATAATTTAGGCCCATGTTTAACCTTTTTTTTTTTATTTCACCCTCATATTTGACCAGTAATTTCATCTTGTTTTCCTGTAATTTTTTTAAAATAACTGTCTACGGAATTCCATCCTTATCCCTGAGTCGTCGAATGCTAGAAAAGTCACTATTAACGATGGCACCACTGCCAGAAAATCCTCAGGTGACAGATATAATAGACAATGCTATATATACATATGGAGAGTCGAAGGGATGCTTTCTCCATACCTCCACGCAGGAGGTACATAATTTGAATTATCAAGATTTAATTTAGATAGTTTAAATTTAATTTTTTTTATTTTATATTTTTTGAAATAAAAAATTATATAAATTGTAAAAAAATTTAATAAATTGGTTCATTAGTTTAGACGGTTTAAGTTAAATTGATAATTGAAATAAATTTGAAGGATTGAAAGTTTTATCATCCTAAAATAAAATGACGTGATAATGGAACCAAGGCACCTTCAATTACTGATATGAACTGAGGGAGAGCATTCACCGTTTGAGATTGAGAGTACTCAATGACTTGACTTCATTTGGATGCATTTGAAAAAGCTTCGTCCTTTGACAGAGCACTGAACACATCCATCCAAAATATGCTAAAGAATCATATTCCGTGAATATGGATGTGCATATATATATATATGTTGACATACAAACAGATATCTCACTTTATTTCTCTCCTCATAGAGCTGATAAGAAATGAGAGATTAATATTAAGAATATTATGGTGCATCAGTTGAGTAGTATTATTAAACTTTCAAGTTGAATGATTGTCTTAATCTAAGCCATTAATTAGATGCAAATGCACATAACCATTGATGAAACTTCATATATAACAAGAACGATATGTTAAAATAAACAAAGTACGAAACTACACCCAATTGAAAAAATTAATCTTACTTTAATTACATTTAATAAAATAATTAACTCCCTTCCTCATTCTCAAGTTAGCTAGGCCACTAATATGTCCAAATGACATGGATTGCTTGATATGATGACATGGTGAATAAGTTAAGTTATTAATAGTGCCAATAAGAACGTGGGACTAATTTTCCCAGAAATTAAAACAACCTCCCATTCCACCCATATATAGATAGGATACTGGACTTTAAGAACACTTGGACCATTTTTCTTCTTTTGGTTAAATATTCTTAAGTTATTATTCCATTCATTTCTACTGGTCTTCCCATTTCTTTTTGTAAAGAATATTCCTATGCAGCCCAAAAAAATAAAAAGGAAATATTATATTCCTATACGCTAAACATACAGTAACTGGTCAGGGGACCTGGGGCCTAGGGGCCACATGGGATTAGGGTAAAAATAATATAATACATGTAAAGTAGAAAAGATAAGGTTAGGTTGTTGATATTGTCAACTCACTTTTTTTTTTTTCAGTCACCACCACCGGCATATATAGACAAAGCTTCTTTTTGAAAGTTTGAGACGGGTTCTAATTATTATAAAGAATTCTTGCTTTGTCGTTTTCTCTATGTTTCTTGTTGGAAAGGAACATGAATATGTTATATTCACTTCTATCCTAATAACAGTATTTAATTTACAAGTTGGTTTGTTTCCATTTGTATTATCTTAATTTCTTTTTTAATTTATTACAAGGAGTAGATCCTGCTAAAACAGAGATTATGTTGATCTTTTTTAATTATTATTTTATTAATTGTTTTACACACTATCTTTATTTATTACACTATTTTTCATTGCAATTAAATATTAGACTAATTTTTTTTCGGTATTCTATCTCTTTAGGAGTATTTTAACAAATGTGAAATCCATGTTATATAGTTTTATAACAAACGGGTATTACATGACTCAGACAATGCTGCGACAATATAATCAAATTGAAAAGGACAAGCACTGATGACATCAATTTCGTGGACTAATCAATAACAAACAATTGATTTGACATAAAAAAAAAAAAAAAAGAAGTGTCCCCCCACTCCCCCTCTCCTGTTGTGCAATTACAAGTAGGTGCTCACTTGAAAACAGATTTTATTTGAGATATATAAAAGAATAGATTCAACTGACAAATTCATTTCATCAAATTAAGTTGCTAAATGCAAAATATTTGATATCTGAACTTTCAATTTGTTTAAATATTAACAAGTCCTAGCACTTGTGATAGGGAATTTAAGGTTGCATAATGTCGGAACACACACACCCTTTGTATGCTGCGTCATAAAGAAATCTCATTTTATCCTCTTCATGGTGATGAGCAGTCTCTATGTTCACCAGCTCCGTCTCTTGCCGAGAAGGATGACTCATTTTCTTAATAATTATGCTCCAAGGTAAAAAAGAATACATGGGGCTGTTTAGTAATTATATAATTAGTGCGTGATGCAACAATACTACAAAAATATAAATATAAGATGTTATAAAAAATAACGGTTAAATAAAAACATGTCATATATAAGAGAGGCGGAAGATGGTCAGAATATAAATGATATTGTCAGACTTTAAATGATGGGTTTTTAAAAACATCCACCATTTAAAGGTTAAAAAACATTTCAGTTTCTTAATTTAAAAAAATGAATAAGAAAATAAACTTTAAATGACGGGTGTTTTAAACACACATTATTTAAAATCTGACAATAAATGATGGGTATTTATTGTAGTCCAATTTTTCATTTTCTGCAAGAAAAAAATAAAAAAAATTAAACTTTAAATGACAGGTATTTTAATTTAACGTCTAAACAATATACAATGGGTATTTTAAAAACCCGTCACATATTGTTGCCAATGTTTTAGTTTCTTAAAATAAACAAAATAAAAAATTTTAAACTTTAAATGATAGGTGTTTAAAACACCATCATTTATTCCCTTTTTTAATCAGTATTTAGTCTCATTTTTCTTTCCTATCTGTTCGCCTTCTTGCATTTTCTCTCTTCTCCACTTGCACACGAAATCAGTAGAAATCTCTCAATCTTCCTCCATTGTTGCCGTCGACCATCTTTGTCCTCTCTAACGTGAAAGTGCCACCACCTACGCCTTCCGTTGCTGTCTCATTTGCTTCCTCTTCGTATTTCATCCTCTCTTCTTCAAAGTACGTGGGTGTGTGATTTATGTGATTTTTCTTCATTTTCTTCCAATATCCTTAGATTTGTAGATTATAGGATTGATTTATTTAATGTTATGGATTGTTTTATTAGTTGATTTTTCTTGTTTAAATTTCTCCTCATTTGTTGCCCATTTCGATATTGTGGGGTGTCAAAAATTGTTAATATTTGATGTGTTATTGACTTGAGAATGGTAGTAAATGATATAATTAGCCTTAGGATGATTATTAAGATAAAAATTAGTGATCAAAATGGAATATTTACGATAATTGTATTTTTCTATGAATTTTGACTGATTTATTTCAATAATTTTTAATTTAAATTATGTGCCTTGTTTGATTAGAGTAGTTTTATCGTTCAAAAATACATATTGAAATGTACTAGTATGCCAATTTTTATTATAATTGGAGTTCATTTTGGTGATCGAAACTAACGCGCGGTTTCTATAAAAATCATTGTTATTTTATTGACATTTTTACATTTGATAAAGAATGATTTTTTCTTGGCTTGGGATTGCTAATATAGGATATGTGTAACCTTAGAATGATCAATGAAACAGAAAACATTGATTCAAAATAATTTTTATAGTGTTTTTCTTTTTTCTATGATTTTTGAATGAATTTTAGATATAATTTTATAATAATCAGAGTTAATTTGAAAATGCTATTTTATGAGAATTTTATTGGTGTTGTGATTGTATATAGTTAAAATTAGTTTGTTGAGTGAGACGCAAGGATTGAAAAGAGGGTTTTAGCTTGGGAAATACTTTCTTTATGCCGTTATGCTGCCGAATTTTTTTTGACGGTTGAAAGAATATGTGAATGCTCATGCATTGTGCCTCATAATTCATTAATTACTCTATATTATATATAGAGTACTCAATTTCTTTATTGATAATCTTTCTATCATTCCTTTCCTCTCCATATTCATGAGTCACTAATCACATTTTCTTGAATGAATTGTCTTTTAGATTAAAGTTATGGATAAAGAATGGATGTCTGCTAATTGATTAAGTAAAGAGTATTTGAATGGTGTGAAAGAGTTTATGAGGTTTTCTCTTGAGCATGTAAAAAACCCTAGAAGAATAGTGTGCCCTTATGTAAGATGTGGTCTTTTGAAGCAAATTAGTGCATTTGAGTTGGAAGACCATTTAGTGTGCTATGAAATTGATGAAAATTACAAGTATTGGCATAAGCATGGAGAGACTAGAGAGGATGAGTGTACTAGTAATTGAAACTATAAAGGAAGCTTTGAATCAGATGATTATGACACAGATACTTATAAGGGTGATTGTCTTAAAGAGATGGCCAATGCAATTGAAAGGGAACTTGAGGATTGTCCTGAAATGTTGGAGATGTTGAAAAGTGATGTAGAGAAGCCCTTGTATACTGGTTACATTGAATTCACAAAGTTGTCAGCGGTGTTGAAATTGTACAACTTGAAAGTGAGCAATGGATGGAGTGATAAGACCTTTATAGAAAATCTTACACTTATAAAACAACTTCTACCTACGAATAACGAGCTTCCAAGGACTATGTATGAGGTAAAACAAATACTATGCTCAATTGGCATGAGTTATAAGAAAATACACGCCTGTCTTAATAATTGCATATTATTTAAAAATGAGTATGAAATATTAATGGAGTGTCCAAAATGTAATGCCTTACGCTACAAAGAGAACTGGAAAAGTCTAGAGAAGGCATTATGGTACTTTCCTATTGTACATAGATTTAGACGGCTGCATAATAGTGCAGAGGATGCAAAAAAATTGACATGGCATGCGGATGAATGGATCAAAGATGGGAAGCTTTGACATCCAGCTAACTCTTCTCAATGGAAAAAATTAATCTCGATTACCCTAATTTTGAAGCAGAAGATAGAAACCTTCGACTCGTATTATCTACTAATGGAATGAAACCATATGGGCTTCAAAGTAGAAATCACAGTATATGGCCAGTTATTTTAGTAATTTACAACTTACCTCTATGGTTATGTATAAAGTGAAAATATATAATGCTATCCATTCTAATTTCGAGGCCAAAATAGTCAGGAAATGGCATAGACATATATTTGGCTCATTTAATTAAAGATTTGAAATTGCTATAGGAGCACGGTGTTGAGGTATATGATAGATATAGAGAAGAAAGGTTCAATTTAAGAGCATTGTTGTTTGGCACAATTAATGATTTTGTCAAGGTATAGTATGATACCTCTATGGTAATTTGTCAAGGTATAGTATCAAAGAAAAACTTAGATGTCCTATTTGTGAAGAGGGCACATATTCAGTGAGATTAGAACATGGTATAAAAAACATCTATCTCAAACATCATAGATAGTTGCATGCTGATCATTATTATCGATGCCTAAAAAAGCTTTCAATGGGGATTTAGAAGAAAGTAAGGCACATTTGCCATTGATAGGCGAGCAACATTTTAATAAGGTGAAGAATTTAAATATCGAGTTTAGCAAACCTTTTGTAAAGCATCTTGAGACATGTGGGTGGAAGAATAGGTCTATTTTTTTTTTACCTACTATATTGGAAATCCTTATATATGAGATATTTTCTTGATGTTATGTACATTGAGAAAAATGTGTGTGACAGTTTGATTGGTATATTACTTCATATTCTGAGAAAGATCAAATATGGTATTAAGCCAAGACTTGATATGATTTTTATGGGGATAAAGAAAGAGTTGGCTCTGCAAGAGAAGGGAAGTCGCACATATCTTTATGCAGCAGCTCATACACTGTCTAGAAAAGAAAAGAAGACTTTTTGTGAATCGCTTGCTACTGTTAAAGTTTCAGAGGAGTACTCTTCAAATATTAAGGGCCTTGTGTCATTGAAGGATTTGAAGTTAAGGGATTTAAAATTGCATAACTGCCACGTGTTGATGGAAAATTTCATTCCAGTGGCTATATGTTCTATTTTACCTAATACAGTTCGAGCCACAATCACAAAATTGTGTTTCTTCTTCAAGTCTATATGTAGTAAAGTGATTAGCCCAACAAAATTGCCAAAATTGCAAAGCCTAATTGTGTTAATCTTGTGTGAACTTGAAATGTATTTTTTGCCTACATTCTTTGATATAATGGTACACCCCACTATTTATCTGGTTAGAGAGATACAAATGTGTGGCCCAGGTTTCTTGAGATAGATGTATTCATTTGAGCATTACATGAAGATACTAAAAGGATATGTGAAAAATCGGAGTAGGCCTAAAGGTTATAGAGTTGAACGATACATTTATGAGGAGGAAGTTGAATTTTATACTGAATACTTATCAAATATCAACCATATTGGCCTTCTGACTTCTCAGCATGATGGTAGAGCTGATGGAGAAGGAATTATGGGCAATAAAGTAGTTACAATCTCTAACTTACAATGAGAACAAGCACATTTATATGTACTACACAACTCTATAAAGGTTGAGGAGTATGTAGAGATGCACATGGCCGAGCTTATGTAGGATAACCCTAATAGATTGGAGATTTGGTATGCAAATAAGCATAATAAGAGTTTTACAGTTTGACTGAAATAGCACATTTTTGAAAAGTTGACTGCCAATCCTGATTCAGTTTTTGAAAAATTAAAATGGTTGGCAAGAGGTCCAAATAAACAAGTTCTTTCCTTCACTAGCTATCATATTAATTAATGGGTACACATTTTATACCAAAAAGCAAGATGATCGAAGCACAATGCAAAATAGTGGTGTAACTCTTATAGTCAAAGCAATGCATATATCAAGTACTAAAGACAAAAATTTCTTGTATGCAAAAATGTCGTACTTTGGGATAATTGAGCATATTTGGCAGTTAGATTACATCAAATTTCAATTTTTAGTTTTTGGTTGTAAGTGGGTTGATCGTAAAAATGGTCTTAAAGTTGATGACTTAGGGTTCTTAATGGTAGATCTTAATAGAGAAGGTTATAAAGATAAGCCTTTTATTTTGGCTTCACAAGCTCAACAAGTGTTCTTTGTTCCTAATTCAGCTAAAGTAAATTAGTCTATCATTTTATTAAGCAATAAAATAAACAAAAATATGAATGATTCTATAGTTGAAGATGATCCATTTATAGGGATATCATTTGAAAGTTACTTTATTGAGAATGAAGCCTTTTATATGAGAAATGATCATAATGAAGGCATTTGGATTTCAAAGAAAAGAGGTAGAAGCATTCGAGCAAAGATAAAGAACGTACAAAAAAAAAGAACAATTTAAACCTATAGGTTACTTGTTTTGTATGATTTAAATTACTTATTGTGTACCAACAGTCATAAATGTTGTATTTGAAAACTATTTTTAACAAAGACATAAATGTTGTTATTTATTATGTGCTATATTTGTTTTATAATGTGTGATTTACATTAAACCTGTAAATTATTTATTATGTAGTTTATTTTTAACACAGGAGTTGATCCATAAAAAGAAAGAGTTGCATGAGAAAGATCTATACATTTACAAGAAGAGGCGCATAGAATATGCAGGAATTGAGCAATAAATGATAAGTTAATATTTATACTATATAATTCTAGCTTATTTCATGGATATATGTACTATACTAACATTCAAATTTATTTAAATTCATAGATCACGCGAAAGGGTTAAAGGGCAAGCTTAGTTTCATGTCACAGACTCTTCATAGAAAGCCAAACCAATAAAGAAGGAAACATTATTGATGAACATGTTCAGGAGCTTGCCGACAAGTGTAAGTACATTAACTTAACATAACATTTTTTTATACTCAATCAACTAATTTAACTTTCTTACTATATATTGCATAGGCTAAGTTCAAGAAAAGTGGCATGCCTGATGATGTCTTAAGCAAGGCATTAGGTAATCCCGAACACCTTGGTCAAGTTAGGGAATATGGCTTCAGTTTTTTGAAAAAACAAATATTCGGCTCACAGAAGAAGGCAAGGTCAACAGAGGATATGGGTGTAAGGGCTGAGATTGCTACCCTGAAAGAGGAGTTATCTAGGTAACGGGACATGACTGAAGCTTTGCTAAAGGACAAGGAGAGGCGGGAGGTAGAGTTCCATATCAATCCTAGTAGGAAAGGTAGTTACAGTGTCATGCAGCCTGTTAAAAATCTCCCTAAGGTAAAATATTATTAATTTATTTCAGTTATGTTTCACTATTTCTATTTTCCATAACTTTATATGGTATATTACTTATTAATATAGGGTGAGAGCCTATGTGAGTTGTTGGCAAATAGCCCGAATGGTCATGTGGTTGCTATCGGTTAGATGTTTAATTTGTCGGGAGCATGCTACATAATATGCCACTCCCTACGTCCTATGTACGTGTTGCTATTGATGTGGCGAATGATTTGAACTATCCGCTACCTATTCCCACTAAGGATGCAGGGATTGTTGGAGAGGCGATGGGTAGTTTTATTGGATAGCAAGCTAGTCAAATTAAGATGCCAAGTCTAAAAAAAAACTAGCAAAGATACACAATAAAAAAAAAGATGATACCTCAATCTAGCTCTCCTCTAAAAAGGCAGTCTCCAATAAAGCTATGCCTGAACAAGAGCATCAATTGCCAAGCCAACATAGAAATTTACTCTAGGCATATGCAATGATTCATAGGTCTAATCCTTTAGTCCTACAAATCCTGTTCGAGGCTGGTATATATGGTGAAAACTGATATGATATGTTTTTGCTTGATGTTATTAATGAAGTGCTTCAATATGATATGACTAGTCTCATTATTCTCAGCTTCTACATACGGTAATTTTTTTCCATATATGAATAGTTAATATTTTAAATATAAACTAATCCATTTCTTATATTTATAATAGGTGCTTGTATGACAAATATGTTGTCCCTTTCGATCTACAAACGAATTTTGTTTTCATTAGTCCTCATGAAGTGGGTGTATATGTTTTAATTAAAAGTGATAAAATTTTAGAATAAGCAAAGGCATTAAACTAAAATTTCAAAGCAAGGGCTCAAAAGGAAACATTATTCATAATACCATACTGTCAAGGGTAGCGTAATTCTCACTTATTTTAATAATTTTTTTATTTTTAATTTAATGGATTAATTATAATTTTACAACACTTGTTAATACTATTAGGGACCATTGGATGTTGATCGCTGCCGAACCATTTGGCAACACTCTAAAGATATATTATCTTGATTCTCTTGGAGGGGAACCAGAGAGGTGACAAATTTTATTAGAGTTGATTAATACGTAAGTGTATAAAATATTTCACATATTTATTTAATTATTTAAATTTTATACTAACATATTTTTTACTATTTCGTTAGGGCGATTGTGTTATACCGCACTAACACAAAACAATCAATTCCAAGGTTCTTTACAAATTTTGATACGGCCTACACTTGGAATATAATTAAGATAATTGAAATCATTTATTAAATTAAAATTCAATGCATTAATACATATTCATCGATTCTTTAATTTTTACTGTCCAAGACAAAAGAAAAATAGCTTGGATTGTGGCTTTTACATCATGAGGTTCATGAAGGACATCGTTATCCATAACAAGAGCATAATTCCCGAGATGATTGATAGGAAATTAGTCGCTTATCCTCAAAATTACACTAAAGCTAACCCTAATGCAATATAGGGCCAACCCTAGGTCATCTCCCAAGGAATGGTTTTAAGTCTAATTGAAAGTTATCTAGTGAAATAAATCAACCAAAGTTTGTAGGAATTTAGTTATCTAGCTAATTATCTAAACTAATTACCTAATATGCAAGTAATTAAAATGCTAGTGAAAGTGAGTGAAATGAACTTCCCTTTTTACAATAATGGAACCCTAGAGATTAGTTGATTTTGGACTCATTATCTTCTCATGATTAGGCTAAGTTTAGCTTCCCTTTCCTCTTGACTAAAGCTGTCATGACTTAAGAAAATTATCCTAAGCCAATTAACCTAATTAGCTAACCTCCCTAGGTCTTAGATTAAAGTCCCTAGTTCAATTAACCAATTGGTGAAGACATTAGCCAAGTGATTCACTCAAAATCCTCTCTCAACAGCCATGGTCAAACACATAAATTGAGCAACCACAAGATTATGTCAAGCTACTCAACAACACAAGCATTAACACCACAAGATTATGCAATATTAACACAAGAAATTCACTAATTGAAAAACACAAGATTATGTGCCAAACAAAGAGTGGCAAAATTCAGTCATGGCTGTCCAAGGAAGAAATTAAATGAAACAATCCTCTCTCTTTACATCAACATCAAATTCAAATTAGAATTTATAAGCTAAGATGATTAGACCCTAGATTAAGGAATCTAACCATCTAGTAAAAAGAGAAGAGGATAGGAAACAAAAGAACTTAGCCAATTTGAAGCTCAAGACTCATCCTCCATCTTCATCTCTCTAGGATTCCACAAAAGAAACTTAGCCAATCTTCATCTTCAAGAACCCTAGTGATTGCTTGTGAAGGCCAAACTCCATAGCTCTTGAATGATGGAAATGAGCTTCAATCCTTGTGAAAATGGAAGGGATGGAACGAAAATGAAGAGAGGAGAAGAATGGTATGAGTTTTGTGGAGGTTTGGTGGCTGAAAATGGAGGTTAGGGTGCTGGAAAATGAAGAACAAAAGAGAGAAAATGAAGAACACTATGAACAAGAGAGAGAGAATGTGGAAGATGAATGAGATATGTGTTGGATCCCATTTGAGGCTTAA
The DNA here is from genome assembly GCF_029017545.1 of Prosopis cineraria. NCBI lineage: Eukaryota > Viridiplantae > Streptophyta > Magnoliopsida > Fabales > Fabaceae > Prosopis > Prosopis cineraria. The sequence continues at coordinate 11,326 of NW_026555581.1, read as the reverse complement.
AATGGCGTGCTCCTTGGTGTCTCCCATCAGCTGAAGCTTAATTAAAATAAGGAAAAAGAAATTAAAATGTAAATGGGAGCCTTGTCACACTTGCAAGGTGGCAACTTCCTATTGGTTTGTAGATGATTCCAATGTGTGCCTAATTTCCCATGTGTCATCCACATCATTTTAGCTGATCTAATCCCTCAAAATAATCATAATTCACGTGCAAACCATCAGCCATTGTCCTCAAGGAGTGTTGACCTCAATTGCCCAATTGATGCACAAGTCACATGCCACCTATGTCACATAAATCACATAATTCAATTAAATAGCATATGATATAATAAAATCTAATTCATGTCCAGAATTAAATTCATAATTAGAAGGGAGAATTTATTAAATTAACCAAGTTTTAGGCTGCACAAAATTATATAAAAATTTTCACACAAAGGCAAACCAAAAACTAGGACAAACTAAGACACTTAAGAAAGTGTTGACTTTTTTATTTAATTACTCCCAAACTAAAATGAATTTTAAAAATATAATTTCACCATTCATCAACTGGACATAAAATGCACTTTGTCAATTTTTCTTGTACATTTTCTCAAAAGTTCATTTTTTGGACCAAAATGCCCCTAGTGCACTGATATTAGAAACTTAGGCAAAGTTCCAAATCTAATGCAATGTGTGCACTTGAAGGTGATAAATCATTAATAAAATGGTCCTAATTGACAAATAAAAGTGGGTAACAAATGTGTTCTATCAATTCCCCCACACTTAGCTTTTGCACTCCGGGCAAAATCAAGTGAAAAAGGTCCCAAAAGAAACTATAAGACAAAGAAATAAGAGAAAAACATTATTTCAAGTCACTAAAATACTAGCTCATGAACTTCTACAAATTATCAATCAATGTGGCAATAATTACGAAAGAATTATGCACATCACAAACAAACCCTTACCAAGAATCAATGTCAAAGAGTAAGCCTCTCTAGGTTAAGTGTTTGCTCTCATCACTCAAAGTGTATAAGGTATTAAATTTCACTCAAAATTTCTTAGGATAAACCCTACTATGAATTTGTAACCCTTCTACTTCTCCATCACTAAATAGCACTTGCAATCAAGAATCAAATGGACTTTATTAGGTTGTGATATAGGTAATGAAAGGATGTCTAAGAAATGCATGTATATAAAAAAAAATAGGGTTAGCATCAAAATAATGCTAAATCAAGATATATCCCCTTAATATGCAAAGCATAACCTAACTCAATTGAGTGAACACCTTAACACAATGAGGATGGAAAGAAATGATAAGAAATAATAAAACAAATGGAATGGATGAGCTAGGCAACTTTTTATTTTTATTTTTATTTTTTTTCTTTCTTTTCTTTTTTTTTCTTCTTTTTTTTCTTTTTCTAGCAACTTTATTTCTTTTCTTTTTGACTAATTTTTTTTTTTCAAATCTATCTTTGTTGTTTTTTTTTTGTTGCCCCTAACTCTTTGAAAACAATGGAAGTAATGGATAGAGAAATGATAATAGGCATCCACTCATTTGATCTAGGACATGCAATGAATATTAAAAAGACATATAAAAGTGTAACATGCATTCCTTGGGGAAAAATAGGGTGAATATTTTTTTTTTAAGAATCAAACCAAAGGCTCAAAGTGGCTAACAAAGGATAATAAATAATAATAGGTTGGCTATTTGGCTCTTGGCTATTTTTTATGAATGCCATCTCTCATCTCCTATCAAACAAGTGCAAGATATATGGTCTTAATTAAGAAGTGAAACAAATTCTAGAGGGTAACATCACTAAGGAATTAATCACACATGAGTGTTTAGCCTCTTCCATGAATGGGTAATATGCCACTCTAATCCATTAATTCAAGGTAAAAGAATGTTCACTTCACACCTATTCAATCCTAAAAATTACCACATCTCAAGAATCAAAATATCCATTCAAGAGCTAGGTAATTAAGTAACCTCAAACAAAACAAAACAAAGAAATTTTTTTTTTGATTTTTTTTTTGCAAAACCAAACAAAACCAAACAAACAAAACAAAATGTTTATTTCTCTCCCCCACACTTAAATCATGCATTGTCCTCAATGTATGTATAGACTAGTGATAAAATAAGGTGAGATCAATAATGAATGCATAACAAAAGTGTGGTGCAGATATTTTTTTTTTTCAAACTAAAACACAAAACAAAGAAGTCAAATAAAGCAAATAAACTCTAATTTTCCTACTAGGTTCATCTCCCCCACACTTGAACTATACCTATCATTAAATATATCAATTAAAGGAAGGTAAAAGCTCAAGGTTAGAGAGATACAACCTTATCATGGTGGTTCAAAAACATGTTGAGAGAAGTCCTCCTCCTTTTGAAGTGATTTGGCATCTTTGTAGAGCTTGCATAGGTGACCATTGATTTGCATAGTGGAACCCGTGGCTTTATTCAAGAGTTGCAAAACCCCATAGGGAAACACCTTGGTCACTAAATATGGTCCCTCCCACTTAGACTTCAACTTGGCATGCTTATGAATAAACCTTGTTTGGAACAAGAGGACTTGATCTCCTTCTTGGAACTTTTTCCTCAAGATTAGCTTGTCATGAAGGATCCTTGTTTTCTCCTTATAGATTCTAGAAGACTCATAGGCATCCAACCTAAGCTCCTCAAGTTCTTGCATTTGAAGAAATCTCTCCTTAGCCGAAAGATGGAAATCCAAGTTTAGTTTCTTGATGGCCCAATAGGCCCTATGCTCTATCTCCACAGGGAGGTGGCAAGCCTTTCCATACACCAATCGAAAAGGAGACATGCCAATGGGAGTCTTATAAGCGGTCCGATAAGCCCACAAAGCATCCTCCAAGTGTAAAGACCAATCCTTCCTATTTGTGTTCACCACCTTGGTTAGGATTTTCTTGACTTCTCTATTTGATACTTCGGCTTGGCCATTAGTTTGGGGATGATATGGTGTAGAGATTTTGTGATGCACTCCATATTTAGCCAAGAGAGCCTTCATCATCTTATTGCAAAAGTGGGATCCTTGGTCACTTACCAAGGCCTTAGGAACTCCATACCTACAAAAAATATTAGATTTGAGAAACTTCAAAACAATCTTAGCATCACAAGTTCTAGTAGGAATGGCTTCAATCCACTTTGAAACATAATCAACACCAAGTAATATGTACTCAAAACTAAAGGATGGTGGAAAGGGACCCATGAAGTCAATGCCCCAAACATCAAAAATCTCACAAAATAAAATGGGTTGTTGAGGCATTTCATGTCTCTTACCCCAACTACTAACCTTTTGACATTTCAAGCATGCTTTACAAAATTCATAAGAGTCTTTAAACAAGCTAGGCCAATACAATCCACAATCTAAAACCTTCCTAGCTGTCTTATTTGAGCTAAAATGACCACCACATGCATGAGAGTGACAAAATTCAAGAACAGAAGGCACATCAACATCATCAACACACCTCCTAATCACTTTATCACTACAAATCTTCCACATCAAAGGTGGTTCCCAAATGTAAAATCTAGACTCTCTTTTCAATTTTTCAATGGCAAAACGTGAAGCACAAGGAGGCAAGACTCTACACTCAATATAGTTAGCAAAAGAGGCATACCATGGAGGCTTAGATGAAATGGCACACAATGCCTCATCAGGAAATGAATCACAAGGAATAGTAGGGTTAGAGTTTACCATAGTAGCTTTTAAATGAGGTAGTCTAGACAAATGATCCGCTACTTGATTGGTAGAACCACTCCTATCCCTTATCTCCACATCAAATTCTTGCATTAAGATCACCCATCGAATCAAGCGAGGCTTAGAATCTGTCTTCTTAAACAAGTACCTCACAGCAGCATGGTCAGTGTACACAACAACTTTAGAGTTAAGAAGATATGATCTAAATTTATCAAGTGCAAAAACAATAGCAAACAACTCTTTCTCAGTTGTGGTGTAATTAACCTGAGCTGAATCTAGGGTCCTAGATGCATAAGCAATCACATATGATAACTTGCCCTCTCTTTGACCAAGCATAGCTCCCACAGCAAAATTAGAAGCATCACATGACAACTCAAAAGGTAAAGACCAATTTGGGGCTTTAAGAATGGGAGGGGAAATGAGCATGCTTTTCAAAGTGTCAAAACTCCTTTTGCAAGCATCATCAAAAACAAAATCAACATCTTTTTGTAAGAGTTTAGACATAGGCAAAGCAATTTCACTAAACCCCTTTATAAATCTCCTATAAAAGCCTGCATGTCCCAAAAATGATCTCAAATCTTTCAAACAAACAGGATATGGCAAAGAAGCAATCACATCTACTTTGGCCTTATCCACCTCTATGCCATTGGAAGAAATCAAATGGCCTAAAACAATTCCTTTATCTACCATGAAATGGCATTTTTCAAAGTTAAGCACAAGCTTCTTTTCAATGCACCTACCAAGCACTTTATCTAAAGAATGCAAGCATGAATCAAAGGACTCACCATACACAGTAAAATCATCCATAAAGACTTCCATGCAATGTTCAATAAAATCACAAAATATGGACATCATGCATCTTTGAAAAGTACCAGGTGCATTGCAAAGACCAAAAGGCATCCTCCTATAGGCAAATGTACCAAAGGGGCATGTAAAGGTAGTCTTATCTTGGTCACTAGGAGCTATAGGAATCTGAAAATACCCACTAAACCCATCTAGGAAGCAATAATGGGACTTGGAAGCCAATCTCTCAAGCATTTGATCAATAAAAGGCAAAGGAAAATGGTCCTTCCTAGTCACATTATTGAGCTTCCTATAGTCTATGCACACTCTCCAAGCATTTTGAACTCTAGTTGGAACAAGCTCTCCTTTCTCATTTTTTACCACAGTAATCCCCCCTTTCTTAGGTACAACTTGGGTTGGAGACACCCACTCACTGTCAGCTATAGGATAGATGATCCCAGCACTAAGTAGCTTAACAACCTCTTTCTTTACCACATCTAAAATCAATGGGTTAAGTCTCCTTTGTGGTTGCCTAATGGGCTTAGCATTGTCCTCAAGAAAAATTTTATGTGTGCACACAATAGGGTCAATACCAGGAATGTCAGCCAAAGTCCAACCAATAGCATGTATGTTCTTTCTCAACACATCAAGTAATGCATTTTCTTCCTCAAGAGATAAAGAGTTAGAAATTATTACCGGAAGCTTCTCATTCTCAATGAGATATGCATACTTGAGATTGGATGGTAAAGGCTTCAACTCCAAGGTAGGTGGCTCTACACAAGAGGGAATGAGCTTCTTCAAGTCTAATTTGGTGGAATATTCCATGGTACTATCTTGTCTTTTAGGCTTGTCACTTGTTTTTGATTTCTCCTCTTCTTTCTTTACAGCCTCCCCCTTTTCTTGCAACTTGTCCTCAAGTGCTTGGACTTGAGCCACGGCCTCGACATGTGAAAGTGTAGAATTTTCCTCCAATAGCTTGGGAATCCTAAGAACATCAAGCTCGAGTGGAGAAAAACTCATAGATTCGGCCTTAATGGCTTTAGTACCTACAACACAAGAAGATATACCCTTCTCAAGCATTTCAAGATCAAGCATAGGAGATATTTTAAACAAATCATGAGAAGAAGTAGTTGCATCATTCAAGCATGCATCAATCTCTAAACAAATAGGACAACTACATCCATCAATACATGTAGTAGTAACAAGAGACAAATCATCATCAACATGTGAGAAAGAATCAAGCATGTGAGACTCACAAGCATCATGAAGCAATAACTCAATGGAACTTACACCTAACAAAGAATAATCCTCAAAAGGATGTTTCATTGCTTCATATATATTAAAAATAACATGATCCTCTCCACATTTCAAAATCAAACTACCTTTTTCCATGTCAATCAATGTACGGGCAGTCCTCATAAATGGCCTTCCTAAAATCAAAATATCATCCCCACTCCCTTCTTTTGACATATCAAGCACATAGAAATCCACAGGAAATAATAGACCTTTAACACAAACCAACAAGTCTTCTACTACTCCATGTGGTCTTCTAACACTTCTATCCGCTAATTGGCATATCATAGGTGTCTTATGCATGCAATCAAGACTCAAGGCATGATAAATTGAAAGAGGCATAACATTAATGGCTGCACCTAAGTCTATCAATGCATGAGAAAAATGTGTGTTGCCAATCTTGCATGGAATTGTGAAGGAACCGGGGTCCTCACATTTTATAGGGAGTTGAGGCTTCATGATAGCACTCACAGATGAGGGTAATTGTACCCTTGCATTAGGCCTAAATTTTCTTTTATTTGTACAACAATCTTTCAAAAATTTGGCATACTTAGGAAAGTTCTTAACTACATCCATCAAGGGTACATTAACATGAATCTTGTGGAAGAAATCATATACCTCTTGATCAAATTGTCCCTTTACTTGCTTAGGGACCACTTGTGCTTGTGGAAAAGGAAGCTTCTTCATAATCTCTTGACTTTGCTTTCCTTCTTCCTTCCTTGAACTCTCCTTTCTTGTTTCACTTTGCTCGGCCTCTCCCTCTTTTTCCTTACTAAACAACTCGGCCATAGTCCCCTTTTCCACCTTAGATGGTGGTTGCTCACATATGATCTCCTCAATGTTTTCATCCTCATCATCTCTACAAAAAGATGCATCATTAGGAGCAAAAGAAGAACTAGAAACATTAACATCAATTGAAGAATTTAAAGAGGGCTTCTCGGCCTTCCCTTGTCTTTTGTCTTCTTGTACTCTTTCTCCCAACTCCTTGCCACTCCTCAATGTGATAGCATTAAGATTAGCTTTAGGATTAGCAACGGTGTTGGATGGTAATGTAGAGGCTTGAGCATTGGCTGCACTTAATTGGTTAGCAAGCATATTCATTTGAGAAGTAAGGGCATCAATTTTAGAGTTCATGTTCTCACACTTGTTACCCATACTCTCTACCTTGTTCCCTAAGCCATCATACATGTTTTTATACAAAGAGTTCATTTCAATCAACTGCTTACGTAACACATTCACATCATTAGAAGAGTTCGAATTAGAAGAACTCTCAATTGGAACAAGCCTCCTATCACTATAAGAATTAGAAGAAGGTGTAAGAGAATTACCACTTGGATTGTAGCTTTGAGAAGAGCTACCTTGAGACAAATGAGGTGGAGGGTCACGGCCAAAGGTGTTTTGATAGGATCCTCTTTGTTGATTGTCTTGTAAAGCCACATTTGGATTTGAATAGGAGAAATTAGGATGGTCTCTCCATGAAGGGTTGTAAGTATTAGAATAAGCTCCTTGCCCTTGCCTCCCACCATAGGATTGTTTTCCATTGTAGATAGCATTTACTTGTTCAAACTTAATAGGACAATTGCTTTCTACATGCATAGGTGAGTCACAAAAAGTACAAGAATAAGGGACAAGTGCTTGAGAAGTACTTACATTGCTCACTTGAGATATTTGTGGAGCCAACATTCTCCCAATCTTGGCAGCTAGCAAGTCCACATATGAATCATTAAGAACTGAGGAACCTACCATATTCACATTTCTCTTTTCCCTTGTAGAGTATTGAGCACCACTTGAAGCCATCTTGTCAATTAGTTCCCAAGCCTTTAAGGAAGTGAGGTCAATCAAGCATCCACCACTAGCGGCATCAATGTTAACTTTGTCTCTTGGAATCAAGCCCTCATAGAAATATTGGACTAAATTCTCACTAGAAATTTGATGGTGTGGGCATTTAGCCAAAAGGCCTTGGAATCTAGTCCAATACTCATAGAGACTCTCATCCTCTCCTTGTTGGACCCCATAGATTTGCTTTCTCAAATTGGTGACCTTGGAATTTGGAAAGAATTTATCTAAGAAGAGTCTTCTTAGCTCAGCCCATGTGCTCACTTTCACATAAGAAGGGTAGTTGAAATACCATCCTTTGCTAAACCTTCAAGAGAAAATACAAAAGCCTTAGCTTGAACATCATCAACATTTACATGCATAGGCTTCATAGTATCACAAACCAATAGGAAAGTATGCAAAAACCTATGACAATCCTCTCCTGGTAACCCATGAAATTTAGGCAATGCATTAATCAAGGAGGATTTAATTTCAAATTGAACATTAGTAGGAGGAACATATAAGCCATAAGGATTATCATGCCAATTAGGTTGAGTTAATTGCCTAATGCTCCTCTCCTCTCTAGGGTTATGCAAGCCTTCAAATTCATTATTAACATGGCCATCATCATGCAAATTCTCATTCCCATTCCCATGGCCCTCATTATGCACATGCTCATGTCCTAAGATACCTTCCATTGTTGAATTACAAACCAAATGAGAATCAAGAATAGGTTGTGATCTTCTCAATCTAGAAATAGTCCTTTCAATTTCTGGATCTAATTCAACAAAAGAGGTATGTTTTCTTCGGGTCATGCACTAATCAAGCTCAAGAAAATTAAGAACAAAGAACAAGCTAAACTAAAATGCAAATCAACATGAAACAATTCAAAACACACAAAAGCAAGAGAAATAATTTTTTTTTTTTTTTTATTAAACTCAATAGCAACAAAATGAAAAAAAAAATAACACCAAACAAGTAGAAAGAGAGTTAGAAATGCTCAATCAAGAAGCTTTGGCAATTCTGGAATTCGCACAGTAGGCTCTCTGGAGACAGTGAACTTGTGAATTTTCTATCAGCAAATCCACATGATAAATTCCCCTGAAACTTTTATGAGAAACACAAGAGATATACAGGAAAATTATATAAAACTTTTAGATTAAAAATCCTTCCCAATCGTTCCCAGAATTTTTCACAAGTTGGTCCTCAAGTCTGGAGAAACAGGATTTCGTCCAGAAGACCTTCAGAGCTTCTAACAAACTTTCAAATAGGAAAATGGAAAAATTGAAGAAAATCCTAAACACAAGAAACAAAGATAAGACAGCGATAAGAAAAATGAAACTGGAATCAATCAATTTGAACGCACAAAGAGGAAGATATGCTAACTCAAATTGAAACAGGGTTTTGGAAATCCTCTGTAATGGCTCCCTGGACCTTGTTAGATTGTAAAATTTCCACAGGACACTTCCCACGTCCAAAATTGACCAAACCAATTTTAAAGTGAAGCTAGGATATAGAGCTTTCAATGAAATAAATTTCAAGTTCAAATTCCCTCAGACTCATTCCCAGTTAATTTTTCAATTTCAGACAGAGACACTAGAAACAGAGTATTTTCAGCTCTACACCAAACCAACGAAAATTGCATTAATTTTTTTTCTTTTTCAAAACAGAATAAAAACACTCAAAACACACAAAAAACACTAAACAAAACACAAAACACAAATTTTTATAATTTTTCAAAAAATTTTCAGGAACACTAAAAATGTAAATTAAGTACTAAACAACCTTAGAATTAAACTTAAACCATTCCCCGGCAACGGCGCCAAAATTTTGATAGGAAATTAGTCGCTTATCCTCAAAATTACACTAAAGCTAACCCTAATGCAATATAGGGCCAACCCTAGGTCATCTCCCAAGGAATGGTTTTAAGTCTAATTGAAAGTTATCTAGTGAAATAAATCAACCAAAGTTTGTAGGAATTTAGTTATCTAGCTAATTATCTAAACTAATTACCTAATATGCAAGTAATTAAAATGCTAGTGAAAGTGAGTGAAATGAACTTCCCTTTTACAATAATGGAACCCTAGAGATTAGTTGATTTTGGACTCATTATCTTCTCATGATTAGGCTAAGTTTAGCTTCCCTTTCCTCTTGACTAAAGCTGTCATGACTTAAGAAAATTATCCTAAGCCAATTAACCTAATTAGCTAACCTCCCTAGGTCTTAGATTAAAGTCCCTAGTTCAATTAACCAATTGGTGAAGACATTAGCCAAGTGATTCACTCAAAATCCTCTCTCAACAGCCATGGTCAAACACATAAATTGAGCAACCACAAGATTATGTCAAGCTACTCAACAACACAAGCATTAACACCACAAGATTATGCAATATTAACACAAGAAATTCACTAATTGAAAAACACAAGATTATGTGCCAAACAAAGAGTGGCAAAATTCAGTCATGGCTGTCCAAGGAAGAAATTAAATGAAACAATCCTCTCTCTTTACATCAACATCAAATTCAAATTAGAATTTATAAGCTAAGATGATTAAACCCTAGATTAAGGAATCTAACCATCTAGTAAAAAGAGAAGAGGATAGGAAACAAAAGAACTTAGCCAATTTGAAGCTCAAGACTCATCCTCCATCTTCATCTCTCTAGGATTCCACAAAGAAACTTAGCCAATCTTCATCTTCAAGAACCCTAGTGATTGCTTGTGAAGGCCAAACTCCATAGCTCTTGAATGATGGAAATGAGCTTCAATCCTTGTGAAAATGGAAGGGATGGAACGAAAATGAAGAGAGGAGAAGAATGGTATGAGTTTTGTGGAGGTTTGGTGGCTGAAAATGGAGGTTAGGGTGCTGGAAAATGAAGAACAAAAGAGAGAAAATGAAGAACACTATGAACAAGAGAGAGAGAATGTGGAAGATGAATGAGATATGTGTTGGATCCCATTTGAGGCTTAAAATGGCGTGCTCCTTGGTGTCTCCCATCAGCTGAAGCTTAATTAAAATAAGGAAAAAGAAATTAAAATGTAAATGGGAGCCTTGTCACACTTGCAAGGTGGCAACTTCCTATTGGTTTGTAGATGATTCCAATGTGTGCCTAATTTCCCATGTGTCATCCACATCATTTTAGCTGATCTAATCCCTCAAAATAATCATAATTCACGTGCAAACCATCAGCCATTGTCCTCAAGGAGTGTTGACCTCAATTGCCCAATTGATGCACAAGTCACATGCCACCTATGTCACATAAATCACATAATTCAATTAAATAGCATATGATATAATAAAATCTAATTCATGTCCAGAATTAAATTCATAATTAGAAGGGAGAATTTATTAAATTAACCAAGTTTCAGGCTGCACAAAATTATATAAAAATTTTCACACAAAGGCAAACCAAAAACTAGGACAAACTAAGACACTTAAGAAAGTGTTGACTTTTTTATTTAATTACTCCCAAACTAAAATGAATTTTAAAAATATAATTTCACCATTCATCAACTGGACATAAAATGCACTTTGTCAATTTTTCTTGTACATTTTCTCAAAAGTTCATTTTTTGGACCAAAATGCCCCTAGTGCACTGATCTTAGAAACTTAGGCAAAGTTCCAAATCTAATGCAATGTGTGCACTTGAAGGTGATAAATCATTAATAAAATGGTCCTAATTGACAAATAAAAGTGGGTAAAAATGGTCCTAATTGACAAAAAAAAGTGGGTAACAAATGTGTTCT
>NW_026555580.1:0-58895 GCF_029017545.1 Prosopis cineraria | reverse complement strand
AGACTAATTTCTCACAACATGACAAACTAAAGTTAGAATCTTCCTAGGAAAAATGCTTATGTTCAATATTTCACCATGTTTTGAATAGGATTGCCTCTAATAGAAATACAACGAGTAATAAAATATATATATATATAGAAGCTGAAATCTTACCCGCTGTTAATTCAAAATTGACCATGAAATATGTGATTATGCCATAGACAATCGTCTGAACAAATGTATGGGATCTCCACAAGACCCTGTTGATCAAATGAAGGGATGATGATACTTGCGTAAGTTTTCAACCTTGGACATCATCTTGAAAATTTGTCTCTGGCGCAGGCATTTAAAAAAAAAAAAAAAAACTCTCTCCTTACACCAATAACTGAAGTCAATTTTCTCTTATTCCAGTATATACAGAGTAATAACATCAAACCTGGGCTGCGGCATATGCGATTGGAGAGTACATTCCAGCAGCTCTCTCTCTGTAAAAGACCGTCCTTTCTATAGAAACAATTGGTTGTACGGAAGAAGCATTATTCACACCAAGAAACAAGCACGCGGAATAAAGAGCTCCCATAGCAACCATCAAGTTTTGAGTTGTGGCCCTACAAAATATTTACAACCTCCATTATAAGAGATATTTTTGTACGCATTTGTATGTAGATATTTCCCTTCATGAGACACAAGAATATGAGAATGAGATAGCATGGATGTTCACCTTCTTGAACCAACGTCCCAGAATACGGAACCAAATATTAAAGCACTGATTGTGGTGAAGAATAACCTCATGGCGTTATATTGTGGACTTCTCCAGTACACGAGATTTTGTTTCCGTAAGTTCAACAAAAGTTGGGTCATCAGGTTTTGTGAATACATGGAGTCAAACTTCAGTGGTTCTGAACCAGGAGGAGGATGTGAGAATTCCTTAATAGATTGTTCCACCGTCCTGAGGCAAATTAAACATTTATAAGAAATATTTTATTCATTCATCTCGGAATGCATATGGGAATGTGAGAGAGAGAGAGAGAGAGAGAGAGAGAGAGACTTCTCTAGGAGCACCACAGAGAAACAGCTCGCGCATAATCAAAATACCTGTATTGTTCGGAGTTCCTGTAAATATCAGCAAAATCGACGCCAAGTTTCTCTTCAGCAGCAGGGGTAGTTACCTCAAGCACCCAAGTAGCTGGATTGTAGCCACCTGGAATAGGGGATACTCCTTTGATACTCTGCAGAGAAAATAGAAAAATAATAACACGAAAAATTAGTGACAACTGAGAGAACAAATTATGCAAAATCATTTTATATTTAACCAATGAAATACAGGACCTAAACTTCCAAGATTTACATGTCTACTGTATTCTGTTCATAGCTATACATATCAGCAAAACCTCACAATTTGTAAGCAAAGCAGGACGTTTTTTTTATTCCATTTGATTTAGCAGGTGCCACAGATAATATAAATTCATATCTCATGAATTCTTATAGATTCAGAATATAGATCTTGGTAGAATAAATAAACTGTAATGTCACCTGAAAATAGTCTATCATTATCTGTGACTGCGAACCAAGTTTTCCTCCATATATCACCCGACCCCCGCGTTTCATTAGAAGTAACTAAAAGGAAAAACGAAGTTTAGACTCTTCAAGCCAGACAAGAGTGTCATGAATGTTATTAGAGCAGTCAACAGATTAGAATATAGTAGAATAGAACAAACTTCATCAAATGCTTCAAATATATCAATACTGGGTTGATGTATGGTGCAAACCACCGTTCTTCCAGTATTAACTGTATTGCGAACAGTTCGCATTACAATGGCGGCTGCGCGTGCATCAAGTCCCGATGTAGGTTCATCCATAAAAATAATGGAAGGGTTCGCAACAAGCTCTACTGCAATCGTTAATCGCTTTCTCTGCTCCGTTGATAAGCCAGAACTACCTGGCAAGCCAACCAAAGCATGTCTCAGAGTATCTAGCTCAACTAGTCTCATTACTTCTTCAACAAATTCCTAGATAACACATTTTAACGAGAAATACTAAGAAAAATAATTCTCCGTAGTCAGATATTAAAATGAAAAAACTGTCAAATGAAGCAGCTTACACGTTTTAAATTTTCGCTGACTTCCTTTGAAAGACGAAGAGATGAAGAAAACCATAGGGATTCTTCGACGGTAACTTGAGGAGAGTGTATATCATTTTGTTCAACATATCCTGATATCCTGGCAAATGTCTGTTGCACTTTTGCGTGACCAGATATCCTAACGTCCCCCTCTATGTATCCTCCAGTTTTCCTGCCAGCTAGAACATCCATTAAAGTGGTCTTTCCCGCTCCACTTGCCCCAACTAATGCGGTAAGAACGCCGGGTGAGAATACTCCGCTCACATTTGACAAGAGCTGCAACCTGGTTTCTGGGATTCCTTGCTTACGTAACTCCTGAGAAAACAAGTTAATTAAGCAGTTGAAGGGGAAAAAATGTACATCTGGTGTTTGCTTTGCCTAGTCACATTCGTGATAGAATCCAGAAAAGCAAGGAACCCACCTTTGGCATGTCAACAAAATAATTCACTTCGTGGAATGTCATGGTCAATTGTTGAAATGGAAGAATCATTCCCTTTGCTTTACTTCCTTTTCCAGGAGACATGGTGGAACTCATTTTGTTTACCTGATTATCATTATGCGCCGAGAAAGCGACTGCATTACCATCTCCGGTAGAATTGTTTTCCAAGTCATCAGGAAAAACCATCTGGGCTTTTCGGAGTGCTGAAATGTGAAGTCATAAAAAACTAAAGAGGAATTGTGAAACATAAATAGAACAGATATCAAAGAATAGTGAAAGTCAAGGGGAATGGATATTATGTAGAAAGAGAATATGTATACTCACGATTCAAATAGGCCAAGGCCAAAGTGACCATGTTGTTGAAAAAGATTGCATAGGTGAGTAAAATTACAATACTAGCCCAATACCAGTAATCTTGGGTCGGTAAACTGTGTGACTGGAGGACATTAATACCAATCGTGTTGTCCCCGGTTAATGATTTCTACAAACAGATTGCGGGATTAGTATATAATCTACAGCAAGCCATCCATTAAAAGTTTCATTCGATATTTTAACGAAAATTAGTGTTAATAAACAGAAAAACCACACACAATTTACATTAGCCTCGTTTCACTACCTGCATCCACCTTGTGGCAGTAAATTCGTTAACTGAGATGGCGCGTTGTCCATAGGTAAGCGGTGACAACCAGTAGCCCCAAATCCACCATGGTTTAATCATTCCTGAATGGATAATGGTCAAATCACCAACGGCAGTTTTAGTGTTACAACTTTATACAATAGGTTGTGCGCATAGTGTACCTTTGGGAACAATGAATCCTCCTAGCAAGAATATAATCAGCAGTGCAGCTGAACCAAATGTGTTGGCAAGAACCATATCCCGAGCGATAGAAGCCATCATCCGAAAGAGACCTAATGCCATTTGGTGCACTATAAAAAGTAAAAACATGTAGCGAAAAAACCTGAAATATTTAAAAGAATTAGGTAATGAGTATGTTTATGAGGCCAAAGGGGAGAAATCTGCAACAGAAAGAATAAGTAATAAATTATGATACCTTCCAGCAGAAGGAGCAAATCCAACGCTATAGTATACTACTACAGTCCATACTACCGATTCAATAACGGAGTAAGGAACACGAAGAAGCCAACTGGAAGAAGACCAAGCCCATGCAGTATAGAAGAAATTATCTCTTTGCTTATAAAAAACTGGAAGCCGAGATATCATAAGAGGAAGCTCCGAAAATCCGTTAAACATCATGTGAACTAGCCCAAAAAACAGAGCCGAGAGATAAAGGTTTCCATTATACTCATCCGTTGGATGTAATCTTGTTCGAATGAATATGGTACATGTGACAAATCCAACAAAAATAACCTAACAATATGAAAATAAACAATCAAATTAAATGTATGTTTTGTTTAGTCACTGTCTCAAGAACTGTCATAGCTATCATGAAATATCGATCGAATCCCGATTAGGATAAAAATTGAAGTTTAGGCTTGACGCGCCAATCTAAAATTATTGCATGCTTCGAACTTATCAAAGTGGAAACGCGCCCTGAAATATCTAGTTGCCTGTACTGTACTTGGGGATCAAAAGATGGAACTGATTGAACAGGATTTGATGACTCTCCAATCCACTACGATTATTGCTCCCCACCCCCACACACCAGCTTATTATACTACTATAGATATGCCAATATGGCATTGAATGGCTTTTGCATATAGGCATGAATTGCAAGCCTGTGAAAATGCGGAAAATTCTTGCTATATTTTTTTTAATAAGTTATCACTTGTCATTATCATGTCATAAAGACTTTAACTGACAATTTTACTATTAGTAAATTACTAAAAAGACGTTACTGATTATGGTTTTATTTGTAAAGAATCAAGTTGAGAAACATCTTTTTTGACCAAAAAAGATTTAAGAAATATCCATTAAAGAATCATTGTAAAAAAATTACAAATAAAATCTATAGCTCCTAGAATTTTGTGCTTAAATTTTAAAATTAAAAAGTTCCTATACAATGTGCAAGGGGTTTATTCTATTTCTTCATAATACTGTAACTTGACTTCATAATAAAAAGGATGAGCTAAGCTACTTAGTGCTGCAAAGGTTAACAATAAATAAACAAAATTTTAAAATAAAAATAAGAAGTGATGTCAAGAGACACGCAAAGGATTAATGTCTATTCACAACGCAGGTGAAAGTTAACTGAGACAGTTACTATTAATAACAATTCAGGAACTCTAATTGTAAACTAACAAGGAAAATTTTTTTACAATGCTTATGCCGAAATGTAAAAATAAAATTAAAAACAAGTTTAAAGGATCACAATTTAATGAAGCATACCTGGCAGGTTCTAAATATATAAAGGAAGCTATGTCTTTTGATCAATAGCACTTCTCGAGCAAAGCAAGCTTTAGAGAGCTCCCACTTTGATGCAGCAAATTTAGTTCTGGCCAAAGCTGAAGGGTGGCTCCTTGATTTTTCATATGGAACAGACAGCATGGATTCCACAGACCTTCCAAATCCGGAATTTTTAAACGCATCTGCAATCTCACGGACTGGGATAAACCGGTATGGTTTTGAAGGATCAGCCCAGTACTGAGCTTGATCCTTTTTGGAGGTCACCTGCTCAGAAAGGAGAAAAAGTAAAAAGAGAGCAAACATGCCGGAAGAGTAGACCATAAAAAGCATACAAGTTTAGAAGATATAGACCTCCTGAAGAAAGTCCGCAACCCCCTTACGAGGTGGAAGCCTGAAACCTAATGACTCAAAAAACTCAAGTACATTATCTCGAGGGCCATGATATACCACATGCCCTTCGGACAGAAGCACCAGATCATCAAACAGCTCAAATGTCTCGGGTGCAGGCTGAAGGAGAGCCATGAGTACAGTAGCTTCCATCAGATGAACAAAATTCTTTATGCAATTAACTATCTGGTATGTAGTAGAGCTATCAAGTCCAGTCGATATTTCATCCATAAATAGAGTTTTTCTTGGTCCAACAATCATTTCTCCTGGAAAAAAAAAATGTGACGCACTTGCATGTCATTAAGTGCCTCGACAATGCGAAACTCAAGTCAGTGACATCTTAATATTTAACTCATCCAACCAAGACACAGTCACAGCATTTATGAAATTCTTAGTTCATAGATTATCTTGATCCTAGAAACTCCCTACAGATCTCAAACAATAAAGTTCTAGTTCTATTATCAGATTAACTAAAACAGAATTACTTCAACTACAACAGAAAAACAATTTAGACGAGTAATGTAGTTAATCTGAGCAGTTTCTATGACGAGTTCCAAACGTTTAACACAGTGCCATTATAGCTAGCTGCCGTAAACGGATGAGACAAACCCGTTGTAACTCTTTTCCTTTGGCCACCTGACACTCCCCTAAGCATATCGTTCCCAACTATCGTCTCTGAACATATGTCGAGACCAAGTACTTTCAAAACATAGTCTGTGGCCACACTATGCTTTTTACCTCCAATGGATGATGCCTGTGGAGGGTAAGAATTTCAAATACTTGTTAGTCACGGTTTCATTAGTTAGTTAGAATGTCAGTTGTAAATATTGTTGATCAACTCAACTAGTACATCTACAAATAGACACTGTATTCGAAGTTCAATGAATAAGAGAAAGAATCAATCTTTTAATTATCCCATTTCAGTGAAGTATTATCAGAGTCAAGTATTGTGTGCTTTATTTTTATAAAACACTACACAATTTAGATAGCAACCTTCATGAAGGCGTCAATTTCTGGACTTGGTCGTATGTTCCTTTCCTTCTCGAGGTGGCTCAGTTGCTTTGTGTATGATCCTGACAAGAAAGGATGGGGAGGTGGGAGAGGGAGCAAAGAGTAAATGAAACAACATACCCGCAAGTTTCTAAGGCTACATAAATTTTTAATTGAATATAATACCCTTAGCCTTATGAAGTCAATATACCTGCGAAACTTGCACTTGCACCTTGACATCTAGCAGCAAAATCCAAAGTTTCTCTTACTGTCAGCTCTGCTATGTGATTATCTGTTTGGCTAATGTATGCAGAAGTCCTTTGAACACAGAACTCATCTAGATCATTTCCGTTATACGTTACACTGCCGCTTTTCTGTAGACGAAAAGAGAGTGATAAAAATATTCTAAAAAATGAAGAACAGTTCATCAAGAATGTGAGGATCTTATATTATTAATGCTAAATTTCATGCTATAAGATCGGGACTTCTCAACAGTTGAACCGAGTAAAAATCCTCGGACCAGAAAGTCTAATGCTTTCAAGTGTTAAATGACTAAAAGCCAAATCACTCCACCGAAGGAACATGCCATCATCTAATTCTGAGCCATTTGCTATATAATCTCTGGTCATTCACCCAGTCAACGTCCGTTCTCGTTAGTTTTATCAGATATAATCATTTGAATGGCAAAATGCAGACTACCGCAATTTTGAACAATTTATTTTATCTTGGTTCCGTAAAAGTATTTGTCTTTATTGATAGAAAGATATTTTTTAACCCAAAAAAAAAAAAAAGCATATGCATATTGGCGAATGAAAATACGTTACCTTTAGGTTGCTATCAAGCTTGCCCGCTAGAGCTAAAAGCAGGGAAGTTTTCCCCGACCCTGGGGGTCCCAATAGCAAAGTCATCCTGCACAAGAAATGACGTGTACTAATGACCAAGTGTATGTCGAATACACCCAACCCATGACTTCTACCCGAAAAGAAAACAGCACACATGAAAGTCCTGAACTTATCGGATTAAAGAACATTCACTTGTGATGCCTCACTGCTTTAATGTCACACCACTTAGGTCCCATATTTTGACATCCCAAGTCCCACCTATGCCATGAGCTTCCATATTCCGATTCATTATAAATTAGTTTACTTGCTCGATTCCGCTGAAATTTCCGGCACGCTAATGCGGAGTCGTCAATTTAATATAAAGCCATGTGCTTGTTTGTATTCAACTTAAGAAGTAGCATAAGTAAACCATTCTTTACAAAAAGAAAAAGTCTTATTAACAACTGATTACTTCATTCTACAAGACAAAACCAAAACAACTGCAACGGAAAGCAACTAAAGTTTTATGCCTTGGGATGAATTGCGAGACGTGTGTTAGTGCCCGAGAAGCAAAATTTTGTTGCTCAAATTAATAAGATAATTACATGAGTCTTTAAATGATATCATTAGATTAACCTAATAAAGAAATTTTAACGGCACATGACACAAGTAGTAAATGAAAGGAGAAGAAACGTAACCTTTTAGGTTTGATGACGCCACTGACATTATTCAGGATGGTTAGTGAATGCCTTTTGGGTCGAAATATCCTCAATTTGGTTATAACATTCTGGGAAGCGTCCGCAAAGAATTGGAATTAGATATTGAGAGTTTATTACCTGGAATTAAAATAACGGAAAGAAATCCAAAATGAACCTCAAGAACGTCCCGTGAGCTATTGATCAGAGTTGGCAGAGCTCTTGAACCGATTTGAACATCAGCCTCAACATTCAAGTTCTTGTACCTCACTTCGATTTTGGGCACTTCCAATTGAACTCTGTATCAAAAAAATGGTAAAAGCAAAACAGTTAAAGCAAAAGAAATAGTACGTATCCACACGGTTATGTGTCGATACAATACAGACGCCTACGCCAAATATACAGTGTTCATATACAATATTTGAAGTAATATAGCATATTTCATTGTAGAATTGGATATGTATTCAATTTTTTTTTTTTTAATGAGAGCACGCCTCAGAATTCACATTTAGATATTTTATGATTTCCGCGAAGATATGATTCTTCATGAACAATATTATCAAAACTGCAAGATGCAGACACCTGTCAAGCCGTTCTTTGATGCCAGCAAGAAGCCTGTAATTGTCTTGATCATTGGTAGCTAATGCCTGCTTGACAACGAGTTCACGGTGGGCGCGATTTAGCTTCCTCACATCTATTATTTTCTCCGTTCCACTTGCGTCGTCTGCCTCACCGGCCGTCCGAGATGTTTGCCTGACAAGAGCGAAGTTGTTCCTCTTCTGCGACGGCAACCTGGAAATCGCCGCCCACCGGAGCTCCTCCTCGTCCTCGGCCAACGTCTCCGCGTTCGACGGCCTGGCGAAGCTCTCGCTTCCCAGTGATCCCACGTCAAAATATTCGGTTCCGTCAGTAGCTGCTGCCATCCTCTCTCTCTCTCTCTCTCTATCTCTCCCCTTCGGAGTGTGAAGAAAGAATGAAAAGTGTGCGAGGGTGGGGAAGGAGAGACGGACGTAGAAGAAACAATGCAAAATTGCAAACGCAATGAATCGTGCAGGGACAATTTAGAGAAGCGGGCTGCAATGACGTTAAAGCCCTCGTGTTTGGCGGCAACAGAAAGCTTCGTCTGCTGTCGTTGTCCTGGTTAAGATAGGAATTTCGCTTCTTTTCCAAATTCAGTTATGCTGTTTTCCCTTTTTTCGGATCTTTTACGGGAGGACGCTGCCTACTTCTGTTGTTAGTTGTTACGCGGTGGAATTCCAGAAGTTCTTGCGGGCAAACGATTTGATTTGGGTTTTCATATATCGTATATACACACACATGCCAGCTTCGAGATTCTACCCCCACAATGTAGACGCAATTTTGAAAGAACTGCGCGCCTGAATAAGTAAAAAGAGGAGAATTACATTTCCAAGTTAGCTTGGAGATACCAATAAAATTTGATTCAATTAGTAAAAATTTAATTTATAATTTCATAAGGTCAAGTTGAGGACGCTGTTAATTGAATTTTTAATAATTAATAATATTTTTAAAATGATGTTAACTCGATTTGAATTATTTGATATTAAGTGTTATCTATCAGCTCATTATTATCAGTTAGATTTGATGCTTTGACATCTTGACATATATTTTTTTCACCTGTATTTATATATTTTTTTACACAATTATATCGATTATTTATATATTTCTCATTGATTTTCAATTATAATATAGAAATTTTGTGTAAAGTTAATGATACGATGATAGGTTTGAATCTCCGAAGTGTTTATATTTAATATTTGATTTTGCCTCAAATAAGAGGATGTCTATGAGTAATAAAAAAATTAAAATGATAATTTGATTATTTTTAAAATATATGTAAGTTCAAATTGGATCATTTCTTGGCATAATATTATTGAAAAATTATAGAATTGTGATTCTTCAATTTTAATGTTTATTATTAATAATGATATTAAAAATTTATTTATTTATGATCATTGTTTATTAATTTTGACATTTCGCATTAATTTTATATCGTTCCATTGCCATCGATTTATATATCAATATATATATATATATATATATTAAATATAGCTATAGACGTAAAGATTTATTTAGTTAAAGATAGATTCTGATCCATCTATTTATTAAAAAAAACCATGCTTGATTAATTAAAAATAAATTAAGCAACGATGGTATATTGGGGGAAATGGATAGAAACCCATTACCAAGAAAATATCATAGCAAAAATTATCTAGTGCAAGTAAAGCTATATATTTTTTATTCTATTTTCTTATTTTTAATCTTTAAAGACCAAAGTGCTCAAATTTTTCTTAATTTATGCAGTTTATTTCGTCTATTTTTAAGGCCTACAAATATCTACATTAAAATTAGAAGTTTCACTGTTTTTCACTAGTCTTCGCTTTCCATGGGCTCGAATTGCATTGTCTAAATATGGAATCTAAACAATTATTTTGCAGACGTAAAAAGTAATTCACACAAATTTCCATCAAATGCTACCAAAGCCATAACTTATATCACGTGTATTACAGAATTACAGAGAACTTGAATTTGAAAGTCACACTGTGTTCGTGTTATGGTTCGTTTACATTAGAAAGAAAGCACGCGGCAGAAAAGTTAGTGTATAGGTGAAAGGCCCTCATAAACATCATGTACTAATTAAAATTTTGAATCAAAATGCGGTGTGAAGTAAAAATGTTGTTTAATATCTTCCTATCCCTCAGCACACTCTTCACATTTTTTTTTTGTAAATAAAAAAATAGTCTTCAGTCGTCACGCAGCTCTAAACCAAGGGGGGATAATCTGTTTCAACGCTCATTACTGCAATGGCACCTAAACTGTCCAAATTTAATTTAACCAGTTCAAATTTAAAATTTTATATCTATAGTTTTTAATCAATGACTTCATATTCAAAAGCTATTCAATCTCAAATGACGCAGCTACTATGCAAAAATAAGAGGTGGGCACATTGAAAAGTCATGGTGTAATGCAATAATGGCAAGAAATCAAAGCTTACCCCTCTCTTGTTATATTTATAGAGTAAAGAGTATAGTATTTATTTTAATCCTATTTATAAAACAGTTCAATCATTATTATATTCATCTTTACTCTTTATCCATATTAAAAAATGAGAAGATTATTGACTGCTATAGTACTTTATAGTTAAATTACATACATTTAATATGAATAAAGTTAAAAATTTATTAAATTTTTAGACATGGTTAATAAAATTTAAATTTTTTTTTGATTTCAATAAAAATGCTAAAACTAACTTGTAAATAGAATGGAAAAAATTATATGGTATACATTGACACTTTAATAGATTAGTTTATTATTAATGTCATGGGTGACACACCTAAGAGTAGTGTCATCTAACACGCCAAACCTGTTACTGTATTACATCTACACACCCACACGTAACACGCATAAGCCATGTTCATTGGGGTGACTTGAGATGTCCCCCATGGCAGATGGAAGTTCATTGGAGTGGAGGCATGAGTGCGTTTAGTGTTGTGAATGAAAAGAGTTCTTGTTTCCGCGTTTACATATGGTTTATGTGCAGCTTCTGGTATTTTCGTGTACAGGAAAAATTGTCATTTTAAAAAAAGGGTGTGAATGTTAAGTAGAAGTAGTAATTCAATCGGATAAGTAGACTTATTCAGATATGGACTTAAATAAATCTAACTTATAAAAGGAAAAACAAATATCAAAGCTGTTAGGCCCTCTTTTTAAATATTTATTGTTTTAATTTTAAATATTATATTTGTTTCTACGTCCCAAATAGTATTTGCTTGAAATTATCTTTCAATAATATGTTCTTGAGAAAAAAAGTACTAAATTAATTTGGATTATATTTTAATCTAAAATTATAAGAATTAATATTTATTACTTAGAATGTAATTATATTAACTAAATGTTTATTAAAATAATTCATTTTAATTTAATGATATTTAATAATTAATTTTATAAATATCTTTAAAGTAATATCAATGGTGCGAACATGGCAGAGAACAAAAGCGATAATAATAATTAATAAATTTATGCTCGAGCTCTCAAATTCACTTGAATCCCAATGGATTTGACACAGTTTCTTTGGGAGCCTATTTAGATTTTAGACACACATAAAAAGCCCGGTTATGAAATAAAAAACGAAACTTTTCAGACCCAAGTCTAAAATGTTTTGGGCTTGTTCAACTTGCCCTTCAGAGATTCAAGTTGAACGGCACTAACAAGTAGGGCTGCATAAAAGACAGGACGGCACTAGACTTCACCGTAACCCGAAGTCCGGTCTCTTTTATGAAAAAGACTGAGTTAGGCAACCCGTAGTCCAGTCTTGTCCAGTGATAACCCGAAGATTAACAGGACCGGACTTGATCCATAGGACTGGGAGACTGGTCCTGTCAGTCCAGTACTCACTTAGCTTTTTTTCCCTCTTTTTATTCTATGAGAGGCAATAATCCATTCCAACATAATAAACTCAATTAAGATAGTAAAAACACTTATAATAATAATAAATCCATAATAATTTCTAACAATAAGAAAAAAAATATTTTTGTTATAGTCTAAATTATTTAAATTTATAAACTTTAACAAAAACAGAACTCAACAAAATTCAACAACACTATATTACAATAACAATTTAGAAACAAACTTAATAAATCTTTATGCAATCATCTCCTTAGCATCAATTACACTTTAAACATTTGTCAAAAATAAATTAATTATAATTATAATAAAAAAATTAATAGGACTGGACTGGACCAAGTGGTCCAGATACCTGGTCTCTTGTCCAGTCCAACCCGAAAAAATAGTCTGGTCTTTTTAGTCCTTTTGGTCCTGAAGGACCAGTGACTATACAGACCGAACATGACTGAGACTATCTCAGGTTGGACTGGACCAGACAGGACTGAAAGACTTTTGCACATCCCTACTAACAAGTGTTAAAACTTCTACCAACAAAAAAATAAAAATAAAACAAGTGTAAAAACAATATTATTTTTTCCTTCCTTTCCTTCCTCCCTCCTCCTCCTCTGCCCCAGCGGAACTCGTCTCCGCCGTAATGGGCATCATGCGTCTGGGTTCTAATATCCATTTCGAAACGCAGCGTTTTAGGGAGAGGAAGGAGGCACTGTTCATTAATAACCTCAAGAACGTCCCTTGTGCGATTGAACAGAGTTGGCGGAGCTCTTGAACCAGTTGGAACTAAAGCAGACGTGACGACGCACCAAAAGGTAATGTCGCCTGCGTCATAGCTTCTTACTATCCAGTTATCCACACACTTCGCACACGTACGTATAATACATGATTCATGCTTTCGCCCAAACGTACCCACACAGTGACACAGTCCATGGGCGCGTAATATTGTCACACATGACACGCATGGAATAAGTTTATGGCACGAGGCCACCCATGACACGCGAAATTATTATTTAAGAAATAATAAAACCTTTAATCTCTAAATTTAGTTTAATTATTAATTTAATTATTTAAATTTATGTTTTTATTAATTTGGTCTCTTATATTTTCTAAAATTATTATACGTTAGTCCTTTAAGTTTTTAAAAGACAAATTTGCTCTCAAGTTACTTTGATATATAAAATATTTTAATTACTTGACACACACATAAACATTTTTTTAAAAGTATTTTGATAATTTGCATTTTGCTCTTTTATTTTTTAAAAGTTGAATCCGTTTTTCTTATTTAAATAATTACATTTTTTCATTATTTTATATGATCGCTATCAATTATTACTTCCTGTTTACACAATAAGACCAAATCAATAATCGATGCAAATTCAAATGATCAAATTGATTAAAATTAAGTTTAAATAATTTAATTAATAATTAAGATAAATTTAAGAAATTAAAAGTTTTATTACCGGCTTCTCCTACCTTCGAAATGTTGCATCCATGATCCATACGTGCTTGTGACATGAATGGACGAGAGCTGGAATTATAGTATCATCGAGAGGGGATCATGGGAACATCTCTGGCACTGATCAACCATGTTAATTAATAGCAAGGGTGCTGTCGTGCCTCATAGCAAGTGGTCAAAAAGAAAAAAGTGTTAATCTATCACATTTTATTTATAAATTATTTCTAATATTTTTATAAACTTAAGAAAAATTTTAAATATCATCAACTCCATCTAAAAATTTAATAAATTTTTAAATTTATCTTTATTAAATATACATACTTTAAAATAAAAAATTATAACATTTAATAGAGTAAAATGATAAGAATAAATATAATAATGATTGTGATGCCTTATAAATAATACCAAAGTAGCACAGAGTTGGATGGACCATGTGATATATCCATAAATTGAAGCTCTTGGCAGCGCGGACACCGTAACTATTAAAATGAGTACTTCGATGGTCCAATCAAATATTTGCTTGAATGTAAGATATTCTTTTAACCTTATGAGTCCTTAATTTTCATTATATATTAATTATTAAACATGACTTTATCTGATTTAAAATGTTTCATGTTAATTCAATTCTACTCATATTTATATAATCTAATGATTGATAATTCTTTAAAGATTAATAGTAAGCTTGCAAAGTGGATGGGCAGAAAACATGCGAGTGCAGCTCACAGCGTTATCCTATATTATTTGCGATGGAAATCCATTCTTGTTATGTCAATGAGCCGTTCGGGGAACATGCTGACGAACACGTGGAGATTATTGAAGCCGCAAAAAAACACGATCAGAATAGTAGCCTCGTGAAGTGGCCGGGACCCAAAAAAAAAAAAAAAAAAGAGTATTCTAGAGAAATTACACGACGTTGTCCTTACTTGAATTGAAACGTTGAAGCCTCCCCTTTCTTTTAATTACGTAAACCCACAATTAATGATTAATGCTGCGCGCGCGCGTTTTCCTCTTCTTTGCGTGCAGATAAAGTTACAAATTTTAATGTGTGTTTGATCTTTAATTTATTAAAAATTTATTTAATAAAAATTAATTTAATAAAAATTAGTTGTTATAATAAAATTTATATTTAAATGTATTTTTTAAAAAATTAATTTGATACATTAAAAGTTATTTAAATTATGATAGTAAAATTTAATTTTAAATGTACAATTATTAAAAAGGGTATTAATTTATGATGATTTATTATTTTTATTATATAAATGTAATCTATTTAAAATATTAAAAAATATGATAAAAATTTTAAATAATATAAAATTTGATCTATAATGCTAAAAACTTGACCTTTAGTTATTCATATGTTTTTAGTTTATAATTTTGAAAAATATAATAAAGATTTATAATTTTTATTATACATTATGTTAAAAATTAATATTATTAATTATTTAATTTATAATACTAAAAATTTGATACCTAATTATTATTATTAAAATGATAATTATATTTTTAATGAATTGACTATTTTTTAAATAAAAGAATAAGCGATTGATTTGGGATAATATAGTCAAATAACATCTTACTTTTAAAATTTACTTTTTAAATGATTTAAATAGTTACATTTTTCAAATTCACTTTCAGTCACAATTTAAATATGTTTTTAGAATAAACTTTTTTGTAAAATATTTTACTCAAACAATTTTTAATATTTTAAAAGTAAAATATTGCATTCTAAATGTGCAATAACCAAACAAGCCCTTAATCTCGGAAGAATTTTAAAGAAGGACTTGGAATGTAATTTAATTATTAATTGTTCTCAAAAAAATTTAAAATTTTAGTTCAGTTTAGGGGATAAAAATAAAAATAATTTTAACTATAAAAATATTAAAATACCTTTTATTTATTATGTAAAATTATTAGTCACTAATTTTATTACTTCACTTGTAAATTTGTTAACATGAGTTGTAAATTACATAAATTGATATATTAATAAGTATATAAGATCTTATATTAGTTGTTCAATCATAAATATTAACATCAACTATTAAATTGCTAGCTTTACTTATTAATTTACTAATATCAATTATAAATTATTAAAAAATCTTGTAACTTATAACTGATGTTAGTATATTAATAAGTAAAGTTAATAAATTAATAGTTAATGTTACTATTTATCTAATAAATAGATGTAATTTACAAATGATATTAATAAATCAAAAAGTGAAATAAAAAAATTAATAATTAATAATTGTGTATAATAAGTAAACGATATTTTGTTAAAATTATTTTTCTTTTATTCTTTTAAATTAAATTAAAATTTCAAATTTTTTTTAAAAAATGCATTAATAATTAAGTTACATCTTTAATTTTTATTTGAAATGCTCTCTTTAATCTATTGAGGGAATTAAAATTAAATGATGATTTTGGCTGGATTTTTTTTCAAATTATATGATTGACATTTCATTCCTTTCTAAATTAACATCTTCGGAGGTAATTTTGATTTCTTTTTTTCCTTTATCTTTAACATGCGAAGAGGCTTGGTCAAAACTAGAAAGTCCGAAGAGATTGGGATAATAGACGATGCACGCAAATTTTTTGCGGTCCACACTTGACTACAAACCCAAGGCCTTATGATGTGACTTGAGAGGCTAGCTTACAATTGTAACTTGCGTGTATCCCTTGTCATTCTAACTATGTCTTTCCCGATGAAAGGAACAGGTACGTTACAAAACATTAATTTAATGACAGTTATGTTTTTAATAAACAATTTTATAAAATAAATTATAAATATTAATTTAAATAATTATAAATAAAAGATTATATTTTAATTTAAGAATTTAATTCTTAAATATTTATTTATAATTAAAATGTCCTAATATTCATAGAAATTTTGCAGGCATTCCAGGATCGGAAAAAATTCCAGAATGTACGATTTCCATGCGTATAAAACATGGTTTAGGCCTATATTAAGATAAATTAATTCATATTAATATCTAATTTAAAATATGAACAACATTTTCAAAACTGAATTATAATATTATTTTGGTTTTGTATTGAATTAATAATTTTTTGATTTACTTGATTCTAGTGAATAATGCCACATGACAAAAATTTATGTAAATAATGTTCAGCCTTAAAAGCACGTCCACTTTGATGTTTTTCTTTATATAGATGTTATTGAGTGACAAAAAATGAGATAATCTGTATTAGTTGCTAATCAAATGAAACAATAAAAACTTATAGACATTTTTATTAGTTAAACTTGAATCATTGCTTTTTAATTGAATACTAATATCTAAAGTATGTACGATGTGAATATCGAGTATCCGTCAGAAAAATCGTGTGATACTAGATTTATATTTTGTTTTCGTCTTTATTCATCCTTTTTTACTTGTTATCTTATTCATGTAGTATTTTTTTTATTTGTTAAAGTATATCTTTTTTTGGTAAAATATTAAGAAAAACATAACTTTTAATCTCTGCACTTTGCTGCACTTTTTCTTTTTAAGTATTTTGAGTTTTTACACTTTTATGTTTTAGTGTTTTAAACCTTTAAATGAACAAAATATATAAACCTTGAAAAAATTTAAAATATTAAAAAAATAAAAATATAAGGATTTAAAATATAAAAAATGTAAAAATTTATAATAAAATATGAGCAAAGTGCAGGAATCAAAAATTATATTTTTTTTAAAATACTTATTAAAGTATACTTTATACAAAATAAATACATGGTCAGTTGATATTAGATATATTTTTCAATGAAATTTACTGTTAATGAATTTAAATATTTAAAAAATTTTAAATTAATAAATAATTTTCATAGAACTGAATTTTTTGAAAAAAATATTTAGTTATATAGAAAATATGTGAACCAAAAAATTGATAATAATGCTTTAAAGACACTGACAAAAATTAGTACAATCATTTGCTTGGAAGTTATTGGAAAATAGCCCCTTCTTTAAAGAGGGACCACTCGCCGCCTGCCATTTGCATATTCGAATATGGCAACGGGTGAGAACGAATTGGATTTTTTTGGCACAAGCAAATCCAGACCTTTAAATTTAATTGGATGGGTTGTGCATATAGGCCAGAAAAAATAAATTGAATTATTTATAATTTAAA
Organism: Prosopis cineraria; assembly: GCF_029017545.1. Lineage (NCBI taxonomy): Eukaryota > Viridiplantae > Streptophyta > Magnoliopsida > Fabales > Fabaceae > Prosopis > Prosopis cineraria. The sequence goes on along the minus strand of NW_026555580.1, from coordinate 41,109 downwards.
CCAGTAATATCTATTTGTATTCTTTTTTTCTTACTCTTTTTTAATCATATTAATCATATTTTATTTCAAATCATGCATGTATGTTTCTCTTGTTGTGAGCATGAGTAGGATTGTGCGTGGACAGGATTAGGCGGGGCAGCTACTCTGCTTTTTGCCCAACCTTAATTCTCCTTCAATCTAGAAATTGAGCTCAATACCTATCCACGCTTGAAAATGCCCAAGGTTGGAGTGGCTGTGGTGATAAGGTCGGGAAATTCGGGCATCCTCAAGTTAAGATGCCTAGTTTGGCTTTTAAAATGACTTTTCCTGAAATCAACCAAAAAAAAAAAAGATCTAAAATAATGATAAGTATAACAACTAATTACAATAAAAAAAAACAATAAATCCTCAATGTAAAAAATGCTTACAATAAACCACTAATAGTCCTATCGGAGTTGGAATTCCAATAGAAGTGGATAATAATAGGGAGGTATACCATTGGGAGTCAATGTTGCTGGGGAATTTTAATCCAAACTCCTATACATAAATATAAAATTATAAACAATGATTGCAATATTGTTGGCAGAGCAAAATTAAAAAAGGAAGCGAGGCTTAGAAGTTGGAACAAGCTGAAAACTAAATCAGATCAACGGACACGGTTTCTAAAAAATTTAGGCAAAGGCAGTAAACGAAGTTCAAAAGTTAGAAAAAGCTTCTGCATATCATGGTGTCTAAATTTTAAATGCCACAATTAATAAGAGCAAAAATCAATATTGCCATGCTAGACCTAGAAAAAGGTAAGAAAAATTTAGAACATGCAGTGAAGTCACGAATCAGAGCACACAAACAACAACAAAAATCAGAGCAAAAATCATATTATTGAAGCCACAAACAACCACACCTAGAGATGAAGCACGAGTTAAAACAAAGATGAAGCAAACATTAAATGAAAATACCTTGAGTTGCAGACGACCTCGAGTTACAAATGAACACGAAGATGCAATAACCATGAATCAACACAATGTTGAAGAGACGAAGATGAAGGTGACGAGTGAGTGACAAACAGCCATGCCCACGAAGTCAAAGCCTAAATTCAAATATGAAGTTGTAGATGAATTCAAAATCAAAGGAAGGCTGAATTTGAAGGATTTAAGCGAATGAGTGATTCTCAATCTCAAGTCGAAGAAAGATGTGAAGTGGGAGTGACCTTGTGTTGCAATTGTGAATGACTAAAGAGTAAGAGTGAGTGATTGAGTGCCACAATTAGGGTTCCTTTCCTTCTTTAAACTCTTTTAAATCTTCCTTTTCCATCACTTAAATGACATCATTACAATAAAAAAATTTAGAAAAACTAATAATAAGCACCTCAGGTCTGGTTGGACAAGATGGTCGAACATGTTAGCCTTAACCTTGCTCAATTTGAGCTATGGGCTAAACCAACCATACCTAAAAAAATCAAGCAACTTTATTTCTCCTTTGTGTCAAGTGAAAAGCTCTAAGGCTGGGTCAAGTTTATGGGGCAACTAGGCCATGTGTTTAGACCTAAGCACAAGGACCAATGAGATTATCTCCTTCCAGATACTAAGAGCAAAAGGTAAACTTCTCTTAAGTAAGATTGTTACATATGCATGGGTCACATGCTTTCTCCATTTCTCCACATGATGCATCGTAACGAGAAATAAATGATACTATTTATACGTAATGAATAATATGATTTGTTATAAATTTTATTATATTTCTAAATCATCAATGAGATATTAGAGTCATGGTAATCTATTGTATTCTAAGAAGCATTGATATGGTGCGTATATCAAATATGATATAGCATGATATACTTTAATAGCAAGTTTCAACATTTTATAATACAGGCATAAGAAAATATGTTATATATTTCAATATTTTAAAGCAGGAGTACATGCATCTTAAACAGCAGAATGTCTTTGATGTATCATAAAGCACATGACATGTACACATAGGATACATTTTTTATTTTTTAAGCATCGATGCTTCATGTACTATAATTATTGATAACTTCTAAATGGTAAGAACTGAATGTAAATTTTATATTAAATACAGATACATAGATATAAAATATAATTATACATGCATGCACACATATAAATATTGAATTTAAAGATGTATATTAAAATACAAACATGGATTTAATTAAAGGGAAAATTATTGTGAAGGACATAAAGCCAACAAGTTTGCCACATTGTTTTTCTCTAGTGCAACAAGGCTCATTGATGTTTGAGCTGCTTCTCAAGTTCTCAATACCCTATAGGCTATAGCTTCTCAAAGATGAAGGTGAAGAGGAAAGAGAAAGGCATTGAGTGAGTGAGGAATAGCCACATCACGAAGTCAAGGCTTGAATTCAAAGATGAAGGAACAGATGAATTTGAAATTAAAGAAGGTTGAATTTGAAGGACTTAAGTGAATGCATGATTATCAATCTTGGATTGAAGAGAAGAAGAGATGAAGAGGGAGTGAGCATGAGTTGTGACTATGAGTAACTAAAGAGTAAGTGTGAGCAACTGAGTGTTGCAACTAGGGTTCCTTTCCTTCTTCAAACTCTTTTAAGTCTTCTTTCTCCATCCCTTAAATGGTAAAGTTATAATAAAAAATAAAAAATAATAACAAGCACCTCAAGTCAAGCTGGGCAAGCAAGCCCTAGCCATGCCCAACTTGAGCTTCAGGCCAGCTTGATGATGCTTAAAAAAAAACCAAGCAGCTTTCTTTCTCTCTTAGGCCGAGCAAAAAGCTCTAGGGTCAAGTCAAGATTTTCAGGCAACCAAGTCGCATGTTTAGCCTTAAGAATGAGGAGTAACAAGAGTTATCTCCCCTGAAATATTGAAAGAAAAGAGTAGCTATGCATTTCTCAACTAAATTGTTACACATACAAGGACCACATATTTTCTCTATTTCTCCACAAAATGCACGTTGTTGAGAAATAATGATACTATTTATACATAATGAATAATAAAATTTATAATTTGTTATAAATTTTATTACATTTCTAAACCATCAATAAGACATTGGAGTTGTGCCTTACATAAAATCTATCACATTTTAAGAAGCATTGATATGGTGAATGTATTGAGTATGATATATCATGATTGAATACAACAACTTTAAAATTTAATGATACGAGCAAAAGAAAATATATGTTATGTATTTCAATATTTTAAAGCATGAGTACATGCTTCTTAAATAATAGAATGTCTGACATGTATTATAAAGTACATGACATGTATCATATTTGATATATTTTTTTTTTAAGTATTAGTCCTTCCTATATTGTAATTATTGATAACTTGTAAATGGTAAGAACCGAACGTAAAATTTATATTAAATGTAGATACATAGATATAAAATGTATTTATATATATATTGGATTTAAAAATATATATTAAAAGACAAACACAGATTTAATTAAAGGGAAACTTATTGTGAAGGACCTCAACCCAACAAGCATGCTACATCGTTTTTCTCCGGTGCAACAAGGCTTGCTGATGTTTGCGTTGCTTCTAAATACCCTCTGGCTTCTTAATTGGTGAGTTTCTGACTTCACGGTGAAAGAAACCAGATCCACCATTGAAGCAACAGCATTTTCAACTGATTAACCAACATATGTCTAAGCACTGAGCTCAATGGTAAAAGGACTTGGCCTTGAGATGTGCCATCTGAAATTTTAGATGTAAAGGCCAAAAAAATAACGTCACTGAGGAGGAATTGCGAAATCATCCATCATCTGCATGTGAAATTGAACATTTTATTTCCACCTTCGCTCATGGACAACTAACGCTATCATGTTTTTTTAAATTCATTTTATTACAATATCCTGGAAAGTAAATTTTGTTATATATTTGAGGATGCAAGAACTTAACCAATGATGTGCTGTATCTAATGGAAGCTAAGGCTGGTACAACGTGTAAGGGTCATTTTATTTAAATTTTTAAGGAAAATCATTTTCAGGTCTTGCATAAATAATTTAAATATATAAAAGTCCTATAAATTCATAAAATTACTTCAAAATCCCATGTTTTTCTATTAAATTTGTCAATTACTGCTGTATAGTTGTCAATTATTATTATTAATTGTTTTGTATTTAGATTTTTTACGTGCGATGTGGGGATGATTTTCCCTAATTTTTCTTTGTTGGGTCCTCTAACATAAATAGCATTTTTAAGGTACTTTAGCCTAAATATTCCCCCGTTTTGGTCCTTCACAGTAATTCTCCCAAAATATCCGCTTTACTATTACATTATCTACATTTATTTCTCGCCACAGAGATTTGTTTATAAATAAAGAGACTCGCTCTCTAACGAAGCCAATCCCTAACGTCTCCGTGGCGCCAAGAAACACCCACTGACCCACTCGAATTCCGAGCCAGGGATACCATGTTCCTGCGGAGGCTTCCTATTTCCGTGGAGAATACTCTAACTCCAATTCCCAAACATCACGCTTCTCCTTCTTCTCCTCGTTACCAAACACACCGATACCCTTCCCTGCCCGTCGTTCCCAATCTTCGAAGTCGCGGTATCGTTCTAGCTTCGCCAAATGTCGCCGTCGAGGTCCAGGGCGAGTCGAGCGACGGACCCGTCGGCTCAAGACCGTCTCGGGAGCCTGAGCCGCTGCCACCTGAGCTGCGACCGGATCTGATACCAAAGCATGTGGCGGTAATTATGGACGGAAACGGTAGGTGGGCTAAGATGCGAGGGTTGTCGCCGTCGGCCGGTCACGAAGCTGGCGTGAAGTCGCTGAGAAGGATTATCGAACTGTGTTGTAGTTGGGGGATTAAGGTTCTGACCGTTTTCGCGTTTTCGTATGATAATTGGGTTCGCCCAAAGGTTAGTTCTTCGTCGGCAGCTATCTTAGTTTGAATTTCGGTTTGATAGCATTTCAGCGCTTCTCGACTCTTTACTTGGGGAGATGTCATATCTTCTTCTTCGACAGTACTTTTTTCTTCAGGAAAAAAAATAAAAATAATATTTTAAAGAAAAAAAAAAAAAATTGGTCAACAAAACAAAATAGAATGAAGGATCCATTCTGACCATCGACGAAAACTAGCATTTTTCAAAAGTAGTTAATTTGATGTTTAATTCTATAATATATATGCTGTCTGGCATCTAGATTTTTTGTTTTGTTGGAAGCATTAAGTTGCACCATAGTTTTTAAAAATATACCCTCTTCATTTAAATATGTAAATTATTTTTAAAAAATTAAATATTAAAAAATATAAATTAATTTTATTTTTTAAGATATAATTATTGTTCATTTTTTTAAAAATATCTTTATTGATAATAATTTTATATTTATTATAGAGTGTTTAATAGAGATAAATATATAAAAATAGGATTAGTTTGAAAGTAAGTAATAATTTTATTAAAAAATAAAATTTAATTAAAAATACTTTATAAAAAGATTATATATTTAGAACTTTGGACTATTTGTTTTATCATCACTTGTTAGATTGAGTGGCAAGGAATTTTAGTAAGGCGTGAAATGAAATTTAATCCTATGATATGAAAAACCCATTTTATATTGGTAACCTTAATAATTCTTAAATATAAATCAGCCGTTGGTAATATATACTAAATAATCATTAAAATTTTTTATTATTTAGTTCTAAAAATATGATTCAGATTTTTAAAATCGCTATTAATCCCAGACATGAGTACTCCTCTCCTGTAGTTTATTATTTCAAATATGACAGGGATGGTTAAGCGGCTTTTAAAGTTCAACAATATGGATTGGTATTGATTTGAGATAAAAATGAGTACTCCTCTCCTGTAGTTTGTTTCGAGTAATTTTTAATTTGTTACTCTCTTCATTTAAAAATAAAATATATTTTTTAAAAAAATTAAATATTAAAAAATATAAGATATTTTTAATTTTTTGAGGTATAATCATTGCTTTTTTTAAGTGCTTCTATTAATAATGACTTTATATTTATTGTATGATGTTTAATAGGGGTAAATATAAAAATATAAAATTAGTTTGAAAGTAAATAACTATTTTATTAAGAGATAAGATTCAGTTAAAAATGTATTATATTTTTTAACGAAAAGGGTATTTAAATGAAAATTGAATTTATTATTTGTATATATTGATTTCAATTTAGTTACTATTAGTTATAGTTATAAGTATAATTATTTTAATTTAAATGTAAAAAGATAAGCATAAATATAAATAATAATTTTTTTGTGCAAAAATCCTTTATAGTGGTTGAGAAAAAATGACAAAATCGCATATAGAACCAATTTCTTCATTTCTTGTTTTAACAAACTGGTGCAATGATTCTTTGTCCCCTCAAAAAAAAAAATACTTTTGGATGTAAGAATCTAAGGATGTTGTTACTTTTAGTTGTCTTGTGACTTTTGACTAATGACTAGTGAGATAGTTCAGGATCAGGACTTCAGTCACTTTTTTCCTTAACCTCTTTTACTTAATTGCTTGCCCTATATGAGCCCACCAATGCTGTAAGCCCAGTCTACTTCAATGTATATAGACAGGTTGGGTTGAGCCTATAACTGGACCTACACTGGGTCACTCTAGCGAATATTATCTACTCTTATTCATTAAAAAAATAAAACATATTTTACAGGAATCTCATATTCGAATAAAATAATTAATTATTTTTAAATTAATATTATCTATCTAAATTTATTTTTATTTAATAAAAAATTTTACTTTTAAAATAAATATAAAATAATTTATTTATTATGTGTACTTTAAAAAAAACACATTAATTATATATTGAAATATTAAAATTACTTTGTATTTTTTAATAGAAAAAGTATTATTTTTTTATTTTTTTGTGAATATTGATAGACTGTACATCAAGGTAGTTTTATCTAGAAATTTTTGATAGTAAACTGATGTTAATTGTTATGATTATGACAAAGACTTTTAGGATTTTTTTTCCTTAATTTTATTTTAAAATAAATTTCTTCATTTAATATTGTTTAGAAATAATATATAATTAATAAGTGTTAATAATTTTAAAGAGTACTACTTTTAAGCCTACTATTATTTTTGAAATGGGTATATACGAAATTAATTATAAATTTGGTTAATAAATAAAATAAATTCTTCCCTTTTCAATTTTAAATGTTTTTTTTTAAATTACCTCTCTAGCAATTGCATGAGGCTAGATTCTGCCGTAATATTGACATGAATGCTCCGTGATTCTTTTATTTATAAGTGGTCTTCTTTAAATTCATAAATGACATTCTATTAATTGTTTAAATAATTAAAAGTATTTTAACAGCAAATAAAAATTACATATATATTTTTAACATTTTAATATTTTAAGGCCCTCTATTGTTTCATCGTGATGATTTTCTGTATTGTGTTATTTTTAAATATTTTATCAAACTATCTCTCTCGCACGGGACCAGATTCAACCGTAATGATGACTGGATAAACAGCCCGTGAATGGTGATTCTTCTTGATAACACAATCCTTTTAGCGAGTGGCCTTTTGATGTTGAGATTCGGTTCTGGTGCAGGTGGAGGTTGAGTTTTTGATGAACCTCTTTGAAAGAACAATAAGCACAGAAATTGACGCTTTCAAGAGGTAGCTCTCCCCACACTTTAGCACGAACCTAGCCAATTTTTTTCATTATTTTATGTTCATTTTTTATCTTTTATAAATTAAATGGGAGAAAATAATTTCTGTTATTCTTCATTGAGCCAGAGATAAAAATTTATTAAATTTTAATACAAAGGTGTTAAGATTTAAGATTTTTATTAATTCTAATAAAATATGTTAAAAGTGATTTATAAATAGAATTAAAATGAATATTATATACCCCTTCGTTTTAAAATAGAAAGCATTTTTTTAAGTAAGATGGTAAAAAAATATAAAACATTTTAAGTTTTTTAAAGTATAATTAATGAGATTTTTTTAAAATATTAGAAGTATAATTAATAAGATTTTTTTTAATCGAGACATCATATCAAATAATAATAATAAATATGAAATGAGTATGCAATTTTAAAGAGAATTAAAACCTACTGGGAACCTAAGGTTAAGTATGTCTTGTATAATATTAAAGGGAGTAATCTTGATGGGAAACAACCAAAAACTATACTAATCATTAATTATTTTTCTAATTTTAATATTTTGGTATATATATTACAGTGAGGGAATCAGAATTTCTGTAATAGGAGACACGACAAAACTCCCAGAAACTCTGCAGCGAATGATAAAAAATTCAGAGGAAAGCACAAAGGAAAACTCGTTATTCCAATTGATAGTGGCGGTTAGCTACAGCGGCAAGTACGACGTCGTGCAAGCATGTAAAGCCATAGCTGAGAAGGTGAAAGAAGGCGCGGTGGAACCAGAAGACATCAGCGAGAGCCTGATTGAGAAAGAACTTGAAACCAGTTGCACGGAGTTCCCAAACCCAGACCTTATGATTCGGACCAGTGGAGAACTTAGAGTCAGCAACTTCTTGCTGTGGCAATTGGCCTACACAGAACTGGTCTTTGATCCAGCCCTGTGGCCTGATTTTGGGAAGCAGCAATTTGTGGAAGCCTTGGCTTCCTTCCAACAGAGGCAGAGACGCTTTGGTGGACGCAACTCGTAATCTAGTCATTGTATTTGCTTCAAAGCTTAGGCTATGATTGGCCATGGACCTGGGACGATAATGCTTTTTTTAAATCGTTATTGTAATAAAGTTTTTTTATACAGTTTATCTGTAGCATCAATCATTATCTATATTCTGGCCAAAAGAAAATCATTATCAATATAATTATATAAAGTAGGGAGAATTTTATTATAGGATCATAAATAAGATTTAATTATAGATGAGGTTCAAAAAGTACCGAAAATTCACTGCAAGCTAACGAGATTCAAATGAAATAAATTTTATTAATTAAATGATCATATTACCTTCAGTTAAATTTTCATATAAAAAAAAAAAAAGAGGCTTGACTAATAGGCTTAGTCACTGTCTTCTTCTCTCGCTCTTCCTCCTCCTCCTCGACAGCTATCACCGTCGCTGCTTCTCGCTTCTTTCTTTCTTCCAATACTGTCACGCCCTAATTGTAACTTTTCCAATGAGGGGAGGTTGATAAATGTAAAACATGAAAGTTATCCCCAAAATTTTAAAAAAACCTTGAAAAATTGTATAATAGAAAATATGGTCTGCAAAAAAAGTTTGAGAATCGATTATGTATAAGGAAAGTGTTAAATACCACATAACACTTATTTATAAGAACAATTACCTTAAATTAATTGTACAAATTAACCTTTTAATAATAGATTAATTATCTTTTATATTCACACACAAAAATAAAGATGAAATATATGAAAACAAATTATTTATTTATATAAGAAAACTTGATCTATAAAGTATTGATGAAGTGCCTCATGACATTACATAACATCATTCACTGAAAAAGCCAGTGTTGGAAGTCATGTTAATGGCAAGCCCTTCATAGTTTTGGGCTATTTCTTGGATCTGTTTGGGCATGTGAGGTTTTAAATGAGGGTTTACCCCTCATATGACTTGTTAGATACAATTGCTTTTGCAGTTGGAGGGAAGTCGAGATGGCAGCCTATAGTTCAAGCACAAGAAATTGGAGTTTTGCTTCTTTAATTAGGGATTGTGATTTTCGTTATGCGTTTACTTTGCCCAGGGTTCCATTACCTAGGTCTGAGCTAAGGAATCCCATTACCTTTTGCTTCTGGTGGATTCTTTAACTTTGCTTTGGTAAGGAAGCTGCATTTGATTCTTGAGAAGCATTTTGTCCTTATATAGAGTTAACTACATGCATTAAAATGTATTAATGGTGTTGGAATAATCAGAAATATTAGTTTCTAATGGTCATAAGTCTGCAGGAAGTAATTTGTACATGCATTGAATTAATACATCTGAATTTACGTACATTGATTACAAGGAGTTTGATGCTGGGACAGTTATAAAATGTTCAGAATTAGATGTTGGAGTATTGTATTTTAATATTTTACCTTTGGCTGTAAAATTACTTGTTAAATTCATGACATGATTTGTTAATTATTTAATATAATTTATTGATTGTAGGATAGGTCAAATACATTTGGATAAAAGCTCTCTCTCTCCACCAATATAGGACCTGGACATAAAAAGCCCAACTCTATCTGCTCGTATTCAAAGTGGATCACCACCCTCACCTATACAAAGTTTGCCTAAATCAACGCTGCAACAAAGCACAAGCACTCTTCATTATGCACATTAATGTAACTCAGTTTAGAGTTTTTGATTAGTTGGGGAAACAACTATTGTGCACATATACACAATCCATATACTCTTTGGTAATGGGTTGTAATATTTTGAATGTGTCATATATGTAAGTTCTTTTGTACATTTAAATGGATGTTTGATTCATTAGGGTGCATCTTGGCATACCATCACAAGTGCAAGCATAAGCATGGAATTTTTTATAAAGTCTGATAATGTACCTGTCTTTAAACTAATGTAAATTTCCTAAACTTCAAGTATAATTTTCCTTACATTACTTGTTAAGGCTATAATATTATTTATGTAATATTTATCTCGAGTAAAACTATTCATGATTAGCTCGTTAAATTACTAATGTCATTTATAAAATGTCTAAAAGAACTTATAGATTGCCTTATATAACTTGTCAACTCCTTGTAAGTGTGAATTATACATGATTTGTTAAATTATAACTGCACAAGTAAAATATCTTGTAAAACTTGATAATATACTTGTCTTCAAATTAATACAGATTCTCTTATAGCTTCACTTGTAAATTGTAAAATCTTAAGACTAGAATATAACTTGTGCAATATTCATCCTGTGTAAAAACCATCTAGGACTTGTTAAATCATTGACATTTAATATTACTTATAAATTGTCTTATGTTACTGTCAAGTCTATAATTTTACTTGCAAATATGGCTTCTCTCATATGCCCATTTCCTTTTGTTTAAATACTATAGGTAAACATGTCACCTTGCCAGGAAACTTAATTTCATTGTAGTCCTTAAAACTTGTATTGTTATTTCAAAAATATTTGGGTGTGATTAGAAAATAGGAAGAATAGCGGTGAAAAATTGTTGGAAGAAATTTATATTAATCAAGAATTAGTTGTTATCAAAATCAAAATAAAAAAGCCCAAATGAACTGTTAATAATTTAGAATAAATTATTGTTAAAATTTGAATGGATACTTATTGATAAATATTAATTTGAATTAACAAGTATCCATTCAAATTTTAACAATAAATAATCATTAATTAATATAAATTTTTTTTAATGATTTTTAATTGATATTTTTCCTAGAAAATATGTACCCACCTTGGTCATAGAATGAAATTCTCCCTATAAAGTATGTATATAATTAACTATTAACAGATCTTTGGCGGGCCCCTGAGCTAATCTTTAGCCATATAAAAAGTAAGTCTTTTCTCTTGAAATAACCAAAAAAAAAAAAAACTCTTACTTTTGTGATCCATGAGCATACCCGTGGGCTAATCTTTAGCACTATAGAGAAAATTAGAGGCAGATAATCAGCAGAGCTTACTTTTTATATTTTAAAAAAATTGACAGTTAAGAATGTCATGGATTGAAACCCTCTAGTTAATAATTTATTGAAAGAATTGCAGGTAGACTTCAATGAAATTGTGCAATTTATATAGTGGATCTTATTCAATAGATTAAGACTTCTTGTCCCATGACGCATCCGATCTTGGTTCCAAAATACATACATCAGTGTTAAGTACATATATAATTTAATAAAAATCAGATCAGTCGTCAAATTAATGGTATGATCTGAATTGAACCGTGATCAAGCTAGTTCTAAATAAATTAGTACACTTTTAAATGTTAGACTAAATATTTTAAATAATAATATAAAAATAAGGTAACTTAATAAAGATAAAATGTTAACATATTAAAAATAATAAAAAAAATATAAAGTATAATTCAAAAGAAACGATAAATAATTTTATAAAAAATTATAAATGATTAAATATAAAATATTTAATAAGTTGTGTATTGAAGAATATTTAGTTTATAGTACTTAAGATCTATACCAAAGCCGTGCAAGTCGGTTTTCAAAGCATGATAATAATAATATGAAAAAAATATAACTTTGAATTCTTATAATTTATCCAAATTTTGCTGTAAGTCGCTGTATTTTTTTTTTTTATGTTTTAAGTTCTTACGCTTTTACTTTTTGATATTTTAAGTCTTTTCATAATCAGTGTTACAGGGATTTAGAACACCAAAAAATAAAAGTGTAAAAACTTATAACACTAAAAAAAGTATAAGAATTTATAAGAACACCCGGTAAAGTGTGAACTTAAAGTTATATTTTTTTAATAATATATATAATATAAATCTTTTGCTTATGGCATTTGGTTTAGGCTTTAGCTTAAACTATTCCCTTTAGGCAGGACCAGCTAATCATCAACGTATCTCATGTATCCATGGGTACCAAGGGTCCATTTGGATAAACAAAAGTTGGGTTTTAGAATCTGGTTTTTGACACTTCCTAAAATGTAAATGTTGCCTGGGTAAAAAAAGGTGTAGATGCACATTCCAAACATGGTTGAATTGAATTTAAGAAATAGTTGATCCCCTGATATGCTTTTGTACATGTAAATCAAAAACTAAACACACACAAAAGTGAATTTTCGTAGAGTGAGTAGCTTTTAAAGCTCACACTCGGCCATTGGTATTAAATGAGAGAGTTAAGTGTGTACTTAATTTTTGATTTTATCATGCTACCCTTCAACTCCTTATGTTCTTTTGTTAAGGACTAATATTATACTCTCCCATCTCAATTTATAAAACACCTTTGTACAAAAATGCATTTGATAATTTTATTTTTTTAAAATAAAAATATAAATTTTTAAAAAGACTCTTCATTTAATATTTTATTTATAAAAGAATATTAAAGAGATTAAGAATATAATGAGAAAAATATCATTAGTAAAATCTATTTTTTATTAAAATATTTTATATTTTGAAATGTCAAATTTTTCCAAAAGTATATTATAAATTGGGATGAGATATTATAATTAAAGATAAAAAAATATATTGAACTATTTATATATTTTTTCTATAATATATTAAAATTTTTATTTTTTATTATTTAAAATTTTAGTCACATATTTTTTAGCAAAAATTATAAAGCATAAAAATTAAAATCTTTATTATTAATATTATATTCAAAAACACTTTTCAAAATATATAATTCAAAAAATTGTCAGTGCACCGGAATTCAAACTTTTGATAACTTCTTGCCTCCTCAGTTTTTTCTTGTCAGACTTTTGATAAAACTTCTGATAAATATATTTATTATTCTCAAGCAAAAATCCCCTGGGGCAACATCGTAGCACGGTGACCTCGATAAACTTTCTCCATGGCAAATCAGGGGCAGAACTGCATCTTCTCCACCTTGTTTCTTTCTTTTCAGTTTTCAGTTTTACCTTCCATCTCGGAATTCGCCTTGTTCTTTATCTCCATCTTCCTGTAACTACCTTTCTTCGTCTTCTTCAACATACATTCACCAAACAGGCGAACGCCCGCTTGCTCACTGACAGCTTATTGTAACTACCTTTCAAACTCTCCTCAACTACAAACAAACAAAATACAAAATAGTTCTTCGTCATCAAATAAAATCATCCTCAATATCTTCCTTAACTACTTTTCAAACCCACCACGCCCATACACACTCCGCATTATCAAATCAAATTATCTTCAACCTTTCTATTTTCATTGCTTCTTCCTTGTCTCCCTTACTCATGGAGGCCTCATGGCAGCAAAGTGTTACATACTCCCTCAACACCATCTTCCTCCTCTTTTCTGCCTACCTCGTCTTCGTCATGCAAATCGGCTTCGCCATGCTCTGTGCCGGCTCTGTCAGAGCTAAGAATGCCGTCAACATTATGCTCACCAATGTCGTCGACGCCGTCGTTGGAAGCATCTCCTTCTACCTCTTCGGCTTCGCATTTGCCTTCGGCGACGGCGCCAGTTCTAACCCTTTCATCGGTACTAATCTGTTTGCTCTCGCTAGCATTCCTAATGGCACTTACGATTACAGTTTCTATCTTTACCAATGGGCTTTTGCAATAGCCGTAGCAGGCATCACAAGTGGGTCTATCGCTGAGAGAGCCCAGTTCAGTGCTTATCTCGTTTTCAGTTTTTTTCTTACGGGCTTTGTTTACCCAGTTGTGGTCCATTGGGTCTGGTCCTCCGACGGCTGGCTCAGTACTGGGTCGAGCCATTTGTTTCTGGGGTCAGGTGCTATTGATTTCGCTGGGAGCGGAGTGGTGCATCTGGTTGGTGCTGTAGCTGGTTTCTGGGGTTCGGTCATATTAGGCCCTCGGGTGGGCCGGTTTGACGCGTTCGGCAACCCAGTGCCGTTCCGAGGCCACAATGCAAGTCTCGTGGTACTTGGAACGTTCCTTTTGTGGTTTGGGTGGTTTGGGTTTAATCCCGGTTCATTTGATAAGATTCTTGTATCGTATCCTGACACATCCGACGAGGGTAATTGGACCTCCATCAGTCGCACTGCGGTTGTGACTACATTAGCCGGTTCAACAGCCGGAATCATAACCTTGTTTGGTCGGCGATTAATAATCGGCCACTGGGATGCAATAGATGTTTGCAACGGGTTGCTCGGGGGGTTTGTTGCTATCACTTCCGGATGCTCGGTTGTTGAGCCATGGGCCGCCATTATTTGTGGGTTTGTTTCAGCTTGGGTCCTGATTGGGCTCAATATCTTGGCCCTGAAATTGAACTATGATGACCCATTAGAGGCGGCCCAATTACATGGTGGGTGTGGGGCTTGGGGTTTGATATTCACGGGATTGTTTGCCAAGGAAGAGTTTGTGATTCAAGTCTATGATAAAGGCGTGACTGGGGGACCAGACCCTATGGGCTTCTATTAGGAGGTGGATGGGCTTTAGTTGGAGCCCAAATTATTGAATTGTTATCTATATTGGGTTGGGTTAGTGTTACCATGGGCCCTTTGTTCTATGCCTTACACAAGCTTAAGCTGTTAAGAATCTCCAAAGACGATGAGGTTACCGGCCTTGATATCTCAACCCATGGAGGTTCTGCTTATTCTCATCAAGAGGAAAACTTCCCTCTATCTTACGCCGATTATATTCGCCTTAGAGATCGTAATCTTGATTGAGTTTCAAGAACGGTCTAACATTCGTTTTTTTTTTTTTAAGCATTCCACTGTTGAAGAAGGTATTCAAATTCTAAGTTTTGTTGACCATTTTGCAAATCCAAACGCTTGCCTCCTCCTGTGCATCAACTTCGGCTTTTTACAGCATGTATCATTTATTGGTAAGATGCAGAGATTATTACTCAAACTTTTACACAACTTCACTAACACTTCATTCGTTAAATAAAGGCAATACATGAAGTTCGTAATTGATTTTGATGTTTAGTATGAGTGTTTTGATATTTTCTTCATAAAATTATAGTTTTGGCTTCTAAAATTAATTATTAATGTTATCCAATCAGGCACATTGTCTAGTGATTTTATTTCAAAAGTTTAACTATGTGCCTTTCCCAATCTTTTAGAATGTTGCGGTTGTTATTTAGTTCAGTTTCTCTTTACATGTGTCATGTATCACGTAGTTTCATGATAATTAATTTATTATCGATAAGAGTTTCTCTTTACATGTGTCATGTATAAATGTTAAACTTGAGACATGCAATTAAACACGTGGCTTGGGAGCATTTTATATGATCAAATGCCATATTCCTTTGTTTTTGGCGGAAAATCAATTGGAAACAAGACATTTTGCTGAGCCCCTTGAAAATACGTGTTCCATTTGCATTCTCAATTCCTGCTCAACTATTTAGTTTAACTTTTCTTCAACGAAATAATGTTTCCTGCTTTAACAAATCCATCACAGGTCCGTGAGTGTATAAAATGATCCTAATTTATATACATGCAGTTTTTTCTTCCGCCAGTATATAAAATGAAGGATTATCCAAACAGACCTTGCGATATTACTATTAGATTTCCACTTTGATTGCGCTTTTCTTGCAAACTCAAACTACAAGTGATGTGAGTCCTCAACAACTCATGCATCTAATTAACTGAGAAAACACAACTGACTGCTAACCAATTTACCAAATTGAAAACCAGAACACTCGTACATGCACAAAGCAGTTTCAAGGATTTTGCCAAAAGTGATACCCACAAAACAGTGAGGCAGTTCCAAAACGGCGCTTCCCATAAAAAGTATAACCCGAGAGGAAGCAAATCAATCAGACATATCATACAAGGGATTGTGACCACTTAAATGTAAGATATCGTGTTCCAGTATGTATAAATGGAAAAAAAAAACATTTGAAAGAGTTATTGTCAGTTAAGCCCAATAATATTCGAATTAATCCAATTAGATAGTTATATCTAAAGTTCCATCAGAAATTTGAAAAAAGTAAAAAACAAAACACTACAGAATCTCCAGAATATTCAAATTGTCCTGTAAATAAATGAGAAAGGCAGTGCAAGCAGAATCAGCAAGTTAACAGAAGTCTGGGTCCTCAGGACTGGATGACAGGGGATCAAATCACCTCGAACACGACTCGATAACTATAACAACCAGATAAGAACTAGAATTTATCCAGCAGTTCAATACCACGAGAAATTAAGCACAATAGCATGTAAGAAATCACTGCATGAAGCACAAAACTCTCAACTCGGTTCAGACGAGATTCCCCAACACTCCACCCCCTTTAAAAAAAAAAAAAAAGATTTTGGTTCCCCAAATAAAGCATTTTCTTATCTACCTTTATCAGCAGAAATAAAATATCAGGATACACCATTCAATATATATTGGTGTAGATAATTTACTATGTGAGATAACAACGGTGGGCTTTACAAACCAAAGCTTCCATTACATCTACATTCCCCTGCAACAATCCTAATTGGCAAATTCCCTCACCACAGTTCATGCATAATAGCTAGCATGTTATATCATTCCATATCGAAATGGTAAAGAAGTCCCTTCACTTCTAAGAACAAAGAAATTTACCGGCACAGGGCCAATGCTATTCCCACTGAAAACTGCTTCAGAGTCCGATAGCCAATTTTTGAGGGGAAACGAAATCAAATGTCCCAAATCCCAATTGTCGTAACCCTGGTCCTCCATCAAGAAAAATATATGAACCATTGCTCCTCATCCAGCCAACCTCACACCCATACAAAGATCTCAGGATTGCCTCTAGGTGATAGGAGAAGCAAGTTGATACTATGCAATTGGTCCCCCTTAAGGTGCTTTTAAAATAGGGTGGCTTTCCCTCCACTCCCCTCCTTTTCTTCTATTTCTCCAATTCTCCTTTCTCCCAAATGAGGCCTTAAAAGAGGCTGTCTATGATGACCAACAATGGCCTCAGGGCCCGTCACCAGAAATAAAACACCTACAAGCCACTTCATTACTCTCAATTGCTCAAACACAACACGATGCCATACAAACAGTTGCTCAAGCATAAAATGACGTCATATAAACTTGGCATCTTCCATGTCAATCACAGTCAGAAGCAATATATTTAAAGCAAATGAGTAGAACATGTGAGGCAAGCAGGGATTTTTGAGATCCAAGTTAAAATTTCCATCCACTGGGAAGAAAGAATTCTGCACAGGATGTAGTGAACTGATTGTGCGATGAAAACAGACCTCAACTAGCAAAGTAAGATTAGAATTTCCTCAGTACAGACATGACACTTCCAGAGATAGACAGAAAAGAACACGTTGAAATCTTCCATGACTTAAGTTCAAAGGAAATGCAGAGAGATCAAGAAGTCAAATTCTGGGTTTTAAGCATAATTAATTTGGTGTATCAACCTGAAGGAGTATAAGAGATATGTGGCACAAAGTAAAGTACTTTTATTATTCAGAAAATAAGGCATCAAGAAACTTTAACATTGGAGATAAACAGAAATTTCTAATGATACAAACAAAGAAAGGAAAGAGAACCCCAACTACTGGACACTCGAAAGTTGAAACTAATTGGCTAAGGGGGGAAAAACTGGTTGCTCGCAGAGTCGCAGCCGTATATAAGAAATAAATACAATTCAGGGGAGAACAGGAGAAGGGAGAGCGTGATAAACTAAATCGCAGCTAAGACTGAATAACATGCTAGTAGATTAAAGCAAATAGCAGCATCACGTTTTGTCAGAGACAAAAGCAATGCCCTAAGATTTCAGCCAAAAACTGAACAAGCTAGTAGATTAAAGTAAAATGCAGCAAAAACTGAGAGACAAGCTAGAGAGGATTAACGAGGCTTGGGAAAGAAATATTAGAAGATTGTCCAACACTCCTACACCAGATTATGGCAAAACTTCCACTAAGGTTATCATAAGATTTCAGCCATCACAAAAAATGGAAACAGAAGCAGTAACAGACATTGGATCAACGGGATCACCTTCCACAACTCTAGAGACAAAATCAAAAAGAAAAAAGGAATAATGGGATCCATGAAACAACTTGTCATAACCAACAAGAAAAAAATCCACAAAATTAGAGAAGAGTCGAGACGGGGCAGTAAATCAAACGGCAACAATCAAATAAAAGGATAATGATTGGGCGTCAATAATTTTCCAGATGGAAATTGAATCAGAGCTCAGCGGAATGTGCTGCAAGATGCAACGAAGGATGCCTACCGACTCCAGCAGCAGAACAATCAGAAAAGCGATGGAAAAACCCAACGAGATTGATGAGATCAACTCCAAAAATATTATACATCAATAAAAAAATCCAAGACACCCGGCACACAACATATTGTTGAAATTGTAACAAATTCCATAAGATTATGAGAAATTTTACAACTGGGAAGACAAATTATGCACACAAATCGAGGGCATCTGTAAATCATGCAACACAAAGTCACCGTCTGCTGTCGTAATCAACGACTTCGGAGTCCGTAACAGAGCGTGAGTGCTGAACAATCGCACGGCCGATGGAGTTGATCCACTCCTCCTTTTCCTTTTCGGTGTCAGCGATGAAGTACATGGTGGTGTTAGCGGTGGAGAGCTCAAAGGCACAGGGCTTGTGGACGATGTCCTCGGCGCCCTTGACGGTGAGGCAAGAGCCGACGGGGATGACGCCGCGAGGGGTCGAGGAGCGGGAGACGCTATAGGAGTCCTTGAACCAGAAAAGCTTACCTTGCTTGAGGACGAACCAGCGGCGGCGCCAGGTCTTGATGTAGTCGCCTTGCTTGGTGAGCCACCCGGCTCGCTCAGGGTTCGACCAGAACTCAATTCCATCGTAGTCTTCAGGTCTCGGGTCCTGACCCGTCGCAGCACGCCATAGATTCTCCATTCACCCCACCCTCCCTCTCTCTCTCGATCTCTCCGTAACAGACAGAAAGGTAGATTTGCGTTGTTTTCCCTACGAATTCTGCAACTAAAACAGTTGCCGGTGGTGGCAATGGGAAACACTCCAGTGTTTTTCTTCCATTATATATCTAACATTTATCTTTTTTAACAGATTATTTTTTTAGAAATATTTTTATAAAGGCAATCATTATCTTTTATCCTATAAATGTACATGGAATTTCTGAAAAAAAATCTTAAATTTTATAAATAAAAAAAATCAAGCATTTCATTAGTAATAAATTAACAGTATTTATATTTAAAAATAAGTAAGTTAATTTTAAAGTCAAAATTTTTTGTTAATTAACTTAGCTTTTATAATTAAAAGAAATTTTTATAAATCAGTACTTATAATTAGCCACCATTATTTTAGGTTCCAAAGGTAAATAGGCCTACAAATATACCTGGTCGGAAGACGAGCAAATGATGATATTGCCAATTGCCAAAAATAGAGGGGTGTTGGGCAGATGATGCAAGAAAGTCTGCCCTATGCAGCCATCATGCCTGAATTCTAGTAGAATGAGTTATAATCGTTGAAGTATGAAATTATGAATTTAAATCTATGTGAATGAAAAAAAAAATGAGAACCCATTATTTCTAATTAGATTTGATAATTCCAGAATCAAATCTGTACCCCGCATCCCACCATCGCACACTCCACTTAATTTCCCCATATTTCTCCGTGGACAATGTTCCGAGTTGAGAATTGAAGTAATATTTGTCAAAGTATTTTGCTTACCAATCCATATGTTGATGTTACCCTCAAATGGAGATTCAAAACAGGGGTCCAAATAAAGAGTACTAGATTATCGAACCTTTCTCCGATTTTGATCTCCAAAATAAGAAAATTGCTACGTTACGAAACTAGTTTTGCTGTTACTCCATAGGCAGAAACCAAAAGAATCTTTCACCAAAAAACAAAAGGAAAAAAAAAAAAAAGAATCTCAATCACCGTGGAACTTAAATTGTTAGCTTGTTAAGTTGGAGTTCTACATTTTAAGAGTACGCAGAAATGAGAGAAAAATATCAACTAATAAAGACTTAAATTTCAAGTTCCTGATTACTGATATTGTACCCCATAAAAGCTACAATTCACATATTTTCTCACAATAATACAAAAACAAAAATAAAAATTGAAAAACAAGCCCCCACACCGACCTGAAATTACTTCTTTTTTCAACCACAAACTACGTGTTTGCATAATAAATCACCAATTGGATAGAAAAGCTTCTTGAATATATTTAACCCATTGGCCAAAAAATGCTTAACCAATAATTTACCTCCTAACAATGTACATAGTTATATATATTTTTATTATTTTGTGATACAACAGACAAGAGAATGAACAAGAACTACAAGATCGAAAAGAATGCCGATTATTGATACAGAATTTTTGTGAGAAAAGGTCCAATCCTTGATTGTCATGATTGGGCTTCTCTTACATGCAATCAATGTTTCTTCTATCGCAGTTGTCATCAAGAAAACTACGGAGAACTCTATACTTAAAGAAGTTTTCACTTCATCAATGGAAACTCCTGCGAAATTGATTCACCTTGGCTTTATAGTTTATCCATCAATAAATAATGTAAACAATAGAAAACTTGTTTTTCCATCATGATTGCTGGATGTCAACTGCATATGAACCCAGGAAGAAAAGCCATTAGGATGTAGGGTGAAATATATGCAGAAAAGCCTGAAAGTGGTCGAAATTCGAAACTTGATATAGTTTATAAATACTATGAATGCCTTTCAAATCAGGAAAAATTATACCTATAACTGATATTATTCGTGTTCTAGGATTTCTAGTAATTTATTAAAGTTACGGGCTTATAGCTTAACTTGTTTGCGCCCTTTTCATATATGGGCGTGCAGAAATTAATCCAGTAAATTTATATATTGAAAGAAATTGAAAACAGCCAAGCAGTAAGCTTATCTTTCTTCGGAAAATAAGAACTTGTGAAAAACATTAGATAGCAAGAGGTTCTAACCTTGAGAAAATCTGTAAAGCGAAGAATCTATTCTCAAACATCAAGCTAAAATAAACCCGTCAATCATTAGCCCAAGCAGAATCATTGAAGACAGTTTCTAAAGAAACGGATTCCCTGTATCATAAAATTAAATGACAACGATTTGTTAGAATGATGAGTAACCAATACTGATAGAAATTATTTAGAAAGGAAAAATCTAATGGCATATATACAAGGGCTTAAAAGTCTAAAAACTAACTACAAAGCAAAGGTAATATCAGCTTCATCTATTTTTAGGGTCACCCTCTTCAGTTTGTCCTCCTTGACGGTCCTAGTTTAATAAGCCCCTCAGATTTTCGTGTATAAATTCATCATTCTTCTTTCCCAAGTTGGTAAAACGCCATAAATTCCAAATTATATCCAATGGCATATTGCTACGTCTAAAGAAACATATTTACAATAAACAGTGTCATAGACACCTGGTCATTCAACACTCTGCACATATTTGAAAATTCCAGAATTCCAACCAGATGAATCAGTGATGATTTGCATATGCCCGTGTAAGATTTGGATAACTGCACAGGTATTACAACTATAGAAATAAATAAATACTTATGATGTAATTAAACCATTTCATTAATCTATAATGCATACCTCACCAAGTATTGTATCTTTCTTTGCTCCACGGAAATGTTTCATCGAAGAACAAAGGATAATCTGCAAGTAGTAGATGTCCAAAATAGAATATTAAATACATCATTTTAAATACAAAGAAATGTAATCAAGAAGTAAAACGAGTAGCGTTGTGATTGGAATGACATAATCCGGTGGATTGACATTGATTGCACTTTAAGAAACGGTAGAAGCCAGAAAGTTGAAAAATGCTTCATCACTTCTTACTCTTCAAAACCTCTCAACTACTGTCATGGTTAATCAGTCTTTGTCTATTGCATTCTATTGTCATTTTGGAATTCCATTGGACTAATGTGGTAACCATTACTGGATAATTTTCTATTGCAGAACGCAGTACATTTGTTAATCAAAGCAGAACACAGTTTACTATTTACTAGAATGAGATGCCTTCCAGCTTAGAAGAAAAGATCTATTAAGCCAAGGCTCACAATAGCATGTCCTTTATTTCACATAGGGACATTTACACGTCCTAATTCAAGGATACCTGTTGATGATGTGGTAGAGATTTTATTGTATCCGCCACAAGAGATCTATATGTCTTGGACAAGGCAAGAACCGCATTATCAATCCATACCAGCAATTCATTATGAAAATGTTAGCTACAAAGCAAGGGGAAAATACTCTAATCTTTCGGATATTGGTGTTAACAGATATTTTGCAAAGGAATTAATATATTCAACAAAGACTTCACAATGAAGTTTACTGCAACAAGAAGAAGAAAATGCAAAGAAACTATTTGTGCTGCAATATTCATAATGTTTTGAGGTGGCCCACATCTTTGACTATTAATGACTCAATCAGAACTGATGCAAAGATTTAAATTTAGTGCCAATGTGTTATATGTTACTGCCTTATTTAGGGGCTTTATTGTCTTTATGTGTTAAGTTGTTATTGCCTTTTTAGATGTTGCTGAATTCTAGGAAGCATTGACAGTGTATGACCTTGGTTGACACGTGTCTAGGTTTAAGGTATATGTGCTGCGCCCTGTGCCTTTTGGTCTTCATGAATGGAATAGTCCCTTTCTTCCTCCTCTCTTCCCTTCTCTCTTCCTCTCTTATCATCAGGTATCAGAACCGTCTCTCTGGCCATGGCTCTGGCGGATACGCGGTCCTCAACAGAAAGACTCAGTGACTTAAAACACCGACTGGAGATGCAATCCACCTTAGTCCCCCAGAACCCCGACAATATATTTGACATTAGACAAACCTTGAACCAGTTTTCCAACCTACTAGCTAATATCTCTACTAAGCTTGTCACTATAGCCAACAAACCTCCACCTCTACCTACCTTCAAAATAGGTGAACCATCTAATGCCACCACTCTAGCTCCACAACTCATCATCATTCCACCACATACAATGGCTCCACCATTATTCTCTAGACCTGCCACACCATTAACTTCAGCACCTCCAACCCCTTAGTTTAGCTCCTTCCAAGGCCTTCTACCCACACCCCTATCCCCTTACTTTATGCCTACCAAACGCAGCAAGGTGGCATTTTCAAAATTCAAGGGTACTGCCTTTAGAGTGTAGGCTTATTGTTGTCATCAATTCTTTGCTATGGATGAAACACTTATTGAGCAAC
Organism: Prosopis cineraria; assembly: GCF_029017545.1. Classification (NCBI taxonomy): domain Eukaryota; kingdom Viridiplantae; phylum Streptophyta; class Magnoliopsida; order Fabales; family Fabaceae; genus Prosopis; species Prosopis cineraria. The sequence goes on along the minus strand of NW_026555580.1, from coordinate 17,523 downwards.
GCATTCGACTCTTGAGTATTCATTTGGAGAAATGCGCCCTACGTTGGCATCTTGCCTTCGTGAAATATAGGCAGCTCTCAAAAATTTCTTGGGAAGATTACCTTCAAGAGACGGAAGAAAAATTTGCAGACATTAAAGAAGATAATCCTACGATTGCCATTAAGAAACTCTAGATGACTAATTCCATTTATGATTATGAAGAGCAACTTGATGAGTCGTTGACAGAGGTGGACCTTTCAGAAGAGGCTGTGATGAATTGTTTTATTGGTGGCTTGAGAACTAATGTACAGCATGGGATTCTCAGTCTTCAACCTTAAACTTTGGCCTACGCAATGAAACTCGCCAAGCTTCAAGCTGAAACAATTCAAGTGATCCACGAGCATCCCCCTTCCAGATGTGTCTCCTTGTCTGCTCCCTCCCACGCGTCAGGTGCATCATGGTTCTCTTCCTCATTATTGGGTCTTGAGTCTAGGTTAGGTCCCAAACCCACAAACTCCTTTTCGAGCCCATATTTTGATAAGGCCAGACTTGCAAGCCCACATACCGAAAGACCCAAACAAGCCGAATCTACATCTCTTGCAAGCTCTACCTCGTCCAAGCCACAGCGTCCCTTGACCCAATGAGAGATGGATGACCGTTGATGTAAGGGTCTTTATTACTAGTACGGTGAATGGTACAGCAGCACCCACAAGTGCATGGACTTGCAACTCTATGCCCTAATTGTTGAAGATGATTCGGATTCCTTTGAAGATGCTCGGGATGATATTGAACCTGATGAAGTTACGAGTATGCTAAACACCGTGGAAGGGAAGACAGCTACTTCCACCTTGCAATTGACAAGATTGGTTAAACGGCAGCGAGTAGTGATTTTAATCAACACTGGAATTACCCATAACGTGTTGCACTCCAAGTTGGCTAAGCAACTCTATTCGCCCGAGCAAGAGAAGGAGGGCATTCAAATTACTATAACTGACTCTCGTATGTTATTAGTAATGTATCACTGCTACAATTTGGAGTGGGAAATAGGTGACTATTTTTTCTTCAAATTTCTTGGTTATGAATATTGGTGCATATGATTTAATTTTAGGGGCATAATGGCTTCAAACCTTGGGCAAATTTACCATGAACATGGCTGCAAAATTATTTGAATTTTCTAAGGGTGGCAAACTTCTACTATTAAAAAGGCTTGGTCACAGGGAGTTAGACCTGAACTCCCACTCTCTTATCTCAAACCATGCCACGTTGCCTAGTGATCTTTATTTAACTCATACCCCACAACAGCTACAGGTACAACTTCCCACTAACTCAGCTCTTTTCGCTAATCAACAGTGTCAATTGCAAGACCTCTTGGACTCTTTCAAGGAGGTGTTTGTTGAGCCTTCAACTCTTTCTCCACCTTGCTCTTTTGACCATACTATTCCCTTGAAAGTTAATCATCCCATCTCCTGTAAGCCTATCATTACAGACCTATTCAGAAATCTAAAATTGAGAAACAAGTCTAGTAGATGCTTGATAATGGAATAATTCGAGAAAGCAATAGTTCTTTTGCTGCCCCTTTTGTTCTAGTATAGAAAAAAGACAGTGCGTGGCATTTTTGTGTCGATTATTGAAGATTGAACAAGGCTACTATTAAGAACAAGTTCCCAATTCTTGTTATTAAAGAGCTGTTAGATGAACTTATTAAAGCCCAATTTTTATCTAAATTGGACTTACGAGCCGGTTACCACTAGATTCTCGCATGAATGATGCTGATATTGCTAAGACCACTTTTCAAACTCATAAGGGGTTACATGAATTTTTGGTAGTGCCATGTAGCCTCACTAATGCTCCTACTACTTTTTAAGGCCTTATGAATTCCGTTTGCAAACCTTTCTTGCGATAGTTTGTTTTGGTATTCCTTGATGATATCTTGGTCTATAGCAAACATTGGCCAACCCATTGGGATTATCAGTAAGCCACTTTAATGCTCTTGCGACAGCATCATTATTTGCTAAGGCTTCCAAATGCACATTTACTGCCACTCAGATTGACTATCTTGGCCATGTCATCACAGTCAACGGTGTTCATGCCAATCCAAAGAAGCTAGAAGCAATTGCTACTTGGCCAGTGCCTTCATCCATTAAGGAATTACAAGGGTTTCTTCGCCTCATAGGGTATTACTGACGAAACTATGATTTTATTTGCTGACCTTTGACTTATTGAAGAAAACTGAGCGTTTTTCATGGTCACCATCAACTCAACTTGCTTTTGAGTCTCTCAAGACTACCATAGTTTCACCTCTGGTTCTTGCTTTCCCTAACTTTAGTGAGACTTTTGTTCTTGAGACTGATGCTTCAAGGCATGGTTTAAGAGCTATCTTATCTCAGAATGGCCATCCTTTGGCTTTTGCTAGCAAGGCACTTCCCGCCCGTAAGAAACCACTGTCCGCTTATGAGCAAAAGCTTCTAGCTATTGTTTTTTATGCCAAACAGTGGCGTTCTTATCTTTAGGGCAGGAAATTCATCATCAAAACTGACCATTTATCCTTGAAACACCTTCTAGAGCAAGAGGATTCAAGCCAGGAACAATGCAAATGGCTCCATAAATTAGGGGGATTGGATTATGAAATAGTTTACCACAAGGGATCTGATAATTCAGTAGCTGATGCCCTCTCTAGGCATTCCGATGGAGCTTGTTTGGCTATTCAATGCATGTTTCCCCTTTATATGATAAAGTGCACGATTCTTGGCTTCTTGATGACACTTTGCAGTAGTTTATTAAAAGCTTGGAGAATGATCCATAATCCTAAATACACTTGGGAACATCACTTGCTAAAACGACAAGGTAAACTTGTTATGGGAGCTAATCTCATCCTTCGAGGAGATTTACTCACTTTTTTTCATACTGATGCCATAGGAAGACATTCAATTATGCACGCCACTTACAAATGCCTTACTTCTTTCTTCTATTAGAAAAGGATGGAAAAGGATATTCATAATTTTGTGCGCCCTTGCACCACTTATCAACGCTTCAAGCCGAAGTTGGTAGCCTCCCTCAGCCTTCTCCGGCCCTTACCTATACCTAAATATATTTGGTCTAAGCTCTCTATGGATTTCATTAGTAGTCTTTCGAAGTCTTATTCCAAGACTTCTATTTTGGTGATTGTTAACCGTTTGTCTAAGGCTTCTCATTTTATGGCTTTGAAACATACTTCTACTGCTGTGGATGTTGCTATTATTTTTATGGAAAATATTGTCAAGTTGCATGGCTTCCTTAAATCTATTGTTTCAGGTCGAGATCCGATATTCTATAGAAAATTCTAGGAGCTTTCTTCATCGTATGGGGTCAAATTGAATTTTCTTCAGCTGATCATCCGCAAAGTAATGGCCAAACTGAAGTGTTGAATTGCTGCTTGGTGTTATCTCCATTGCATGACAAAGGATTTTCCTAAGCAATGGGTTAAATGGCTCCCACTAGCTGAATTATGGTATAACACCACATACCATTCTTCCATTGGGATGACTCCTTTTGAAGCAGTGTATGGGATGACTCCTCCCACTCATTTACCCTATATGGCGGGTGATTCCCCCAATGATTTGGTTGATCAAACTTGCATTTCTCGAGAGCTTGCTATGCAAATTTTTAAGCAACACTTGTTCAAAGCCCAACACAGGATGATTCAACAAGCTAAAAAGCACATATCCAAATGCCATTTTGCTGTGGAGGATATGGTTTTCCTTGAATTACACCCCTTTCAGAAAAATCTGCTGAATAATTCTTCCTTGCACAAGCTGGCAGCACGTTATTTTGGGCCGTTCAGGGTGGTGAAACAATTCAGGACAGTTGGGTTTACCTCCTAGCACTCAAGTTCACCTAATATTCCACATTTCCTTGTTGAAAAACTTTGTTTGTCCAGATGTTTCTCCTCACACTGCTCTAACCCAAGTTGATGATCAAGGGCAATTTATGTTAGAACCGGACGAGATCTTAGGTCAGAAGATTGCTAAGCGTCACAATTTACCTTTCACCCAAGTTTGGTATGCTGGAAATTTTCCTAGCTAGAAGATGCTACTTGGGAAGATCTCTCAACCATCAAGCAACAATTTCTTCACTTCAATGTTGATGCACCACCTACTACTTCCATCCTTGTGGACAAGGATGTTTTTTAGGTATTGCCATATGTTTCTGCCTTATTTAGGAGCTTTATTGTCTTCATGTGTTAAGTTGTTATTGCCTTTTTAGATATTGCTGAATTCTAGGAAGTATTGACAGTGTAGGGCCTTAGCTGGCATGTGTCTAAGTTCAAGTTATATGTGCTGTGCCCTATGCCTTTTGGTTTTCATGAATGGAATAGTCTCTTTCTTCCTCCTTTCTTCCCTTCTCTCTTCCTCTCTTATCACAATGTCTTCTAGACAGAACTGGGTTGACTTTGACAGCATTAAAAACTTGGAAGAAATTAATGAAAACTAAGCATTGGTCAAAATGGGATACATGCCAAGAGAAAATTCACGCACTCTTTGTTCGGTGGAAATTTTTAAAGTAATACTACATTATCATTTCTTTAGCTGTCATTAATTTGCCATTTAATTGGTAAAGTAATGAGATATCCATCCAAGGTTGGAACCACGAATTTAAAGCAAAATTGTGAACATTTACAACATCAAATTCTTGTTTTTTTTTAACACAATTAAGGTCAGAAGCTATCTTTCGTTCAGGGTACGCTTTCTCTTCCAATAAAAGTTCTAAAAGGCTAATAGTTTCTTTAATTCCTGCCTCCAGCATTTCAATTGCACTCCTGAAAAGCAAATAAACTATTACATACATTCCTTTGAAGGCTTCCACACTGACCTATCAACAGTCAAATCGCCTTGCTAGATTGCTAATGTCATCTGAGATGTAAATTCAAATCTAAGGTAAACAAAAGCTGTAGACAAATCCCTTCAATTTTAAATTTTTAAATAATTTGAAAACAAGGATCTTAAAATCAAACAGCACACCACAGTAGCCCAAAGGCCTCATTAGGAACATATACATAAGAAGGGGCTAATTGACTATAGTTTTAATATAGCAAAGCAAAATCTAAACGACTGACTCAGTATTGATGAGAGGCAAAATATAATTGACTGACTCATGTATAAGCTTAGGTTCTAACATTTCCAACAACTGACTCATTGTGCTCACGTTAGCAGATAAACAACAGTCAGTTGACAACAGTTTTAATATAGCAAAGCAAAATCTAAATGACTGACTCAGTATTGATGAGAGGCAAAATATAATTGACTGACTCACATATAAGCTTAAGTTCTAACATTTCCAACAACTGACTCATTGTGCTCGCTTTAGCAGATAAACAACAGTCAGTTGATTATTATCACAGAATGGCTAGCCTGCAAATACAAAGAGTTTTTCGCATGTCTCCAGAAGCAGCAGCAACTTTCTGCAATGCACAGTGTCAGTTAGTCTCTATTTAGGCCTTCAAGATGAATTATGATGCAACTTTCCTACGGTCCTCTCATACAGAACCAGCCAACCGTATACTGGAATACCATCTTGCACAAAAAAGAACGGTTCTGGGTGGCTATCTACTTTGGAAAGAAGATCTGACAGGGGAGGCCGTTATACAGAAGACGTTGTGTTTGCTTGGACGTGAAACTAATATCAATATTAAATCAGGTATCAAAGACCCCTTAATTACATTCCAGGCCATAGCTTATTCACATTATACTATGGTCTCATTCTTATCGGATAGAATGTGGCCAAGACCACTATTAATGAAATGGTCAACTAAGCAACAAATACAAACTTCTCTAGACAATGCATAGACTTACCCTAGAACAGCGCTCTAGTGCTTGATGTTGGAACAGAGTGTAAGGAAGTTCCTGGCAGAGATCATTAAGGCGCCTTACTGAGAGACTTAAAGTCAGGGAATCCTTTTAGCATAAATTTATGGAATTGATTTATTTACAGTTTAATGATTTCAACCTTGGAAGAAAACGATCAGCAAGGTCAATTGCATTTGATATCCCTGTATAAATAAGCAGTTAGGTTGGATGGCCCAAAATCTATTACAGGTCAAAAGCAATAATGACAAAGTCAGTCAATAACTTTATCCATTAATATACATCTAGAAAATGGAAAAGTGGTGAGCATGAAGAGATCGTGAAGCTCGGCCCTATCTTTGGTGACTAGATAATCTAATTCATCGACTATTATGAATCTGTTACAACAATCAGTCTCATAAAATGATCCTAAGTGCCCGTCAGAGTACATGAGAATTTTAGTGCTCAAATGTCTCAATTTTTTTGGCTATGGATACTTTTCTTACATCATCTTCTAACTAGATGACTTTTGAGAGTACAAGCTCTGAAGTTGTTGTGATGGAGAAGCTGATGTCTTTTTTCCCCGTGATTGGTTTAACCCTAGTATCTATCAAAATAAAAATGCAGGTCAGTATGCGTACATGTTGGATTTACTAAACTTGCCCTTGATATCCTTACCTTGCTGAAATTGTCAGATGTATTAGAAAGGGATGTACAGTTCACAGACAAGACGTCAGGCGGGAGGAAGCATGCCCATAAATCAGATTGGCAGTTGTTAGTGTAAGTACTAATGAACAAAATCCATAATGAGAAGACCATTAAAGTGAAAAGGGGTCAATCGTCATAAACAAAACTCTCCCAGCAATTTCAATTGACATTTCTGATTTCTTGTATGAAGCCTTAGCATGAAATAGATTAACAGCATTATATAATTAGCAAGAAAAAACTTGCAACGTAGAAAGAGAACATGTAAAAAGATATATACCATACAGATTTAGAGTGGCTAATAGGCATCACACCTGAATTATACCATCAAATTAAAGACTGCAATCAAACCAAAACAGTATACCTGTCTAGCCCAATTGAATAATAGCTCTTTTACTTTCTCCACAGATATCGATTTTCCAGTACCAGGACACCCGCACATGCACATACTCCCAGCGTTCTTCTGTTCAAGGCATGACTTACAGAACTCAAAAGCCATATTCTGCTCGGCTTCAAAAAAGACAATTGTAGATGGTTCTGTAGACACGTACAATGCCTCTTTCGTGTCCTTACTTGCTCACCATCTGATAATAAAAAAAAAAAAAAGTATCACAAAAGATATCAAATAAGCAATAATTCGAAATCATTTAAGCAATATCAGCATATCAAATAATTGTTGCACTTTCAGCATAGTAATACCAATAACCTTATCCTTTCCTATTTGCATTTAAATGTCTTCAGGTGCATTTTTCATTTCAGTTATACATAAATATTGCGAAATCAGCAATTCTCAACAATATGTTAAATATCTAATCGGACAATGGGGAGTTATATTGTTCCAGAAAAGCCAACACAGAAACTTTTGTGGTTGCCATGTTGTTTCTAATGGTAAAAGACACTCCTGCATCCCCCTACTATGTCATGGTCTCTCAGATCCGTTCCTATTTTACAGTATGGTATGTTCGTTTGATTGGATTATAAAGAACCACTCAGCAGTCAACATAAACGAAGCTTACCTTTGGGGGTCCATTTCGGTTTATCAGCAAAACCATCCTGCAGTGGCTTTGAAGAGAATTTATGCGATTTGATTTCATCTTCATTAGTAACCATCTCATTCGCCTACAAATAATGAACAAGCAACCAACTTATTTAGTAATCGATGATGATCAAACGTCTAAATTAAATACTCATTTTTTATTTTTCACTTACGGTTAGAGCACCATTTGGGTTTCACTGCTGCATCGGCTAGGCGATTTCTAGTTGGTCAGTGAAGAGACTGGACTGTCCATAACTAGCGGCCCATCAGATCTCAATTTCCTCTTGCGAGGAATAGAGTTGGCGTCAGATCAGGCATCGGAAGCTGTCTTCTCCAGCACGATGGCCTATTCTCAGGGAGAGCTTCCTTGCTATGTAGGGCTAATGAATCGAGTCGAAGTGGGGTGTGAACACGATGGATGGGATCCGGAATGAACAAATTGTACATGGCAGGTCCTGAAATGATTAGAAGAGGAGCGGGAAAAGCATTGCCAGGATGGATTGTTTTCTCGCCAGACGGCGGGTGTTTCCGACCAGCGTCTTTTAATTTGCGCGCAAATACAAATACAAGAATTGTAAAAAGTTACTCAAAAATATAAAATATTTTTAAATAATTTTTTTAATAAAATAATTATTATTTTTTGAAATTAATTTTATCTTTCTTATTTACTTTTATTAACATCATATAATAATATAAAATTATTATAAATAATTTTTTAAAAAATAATTATATTTAAAAAATTAAAATATCTTATATATTTAAATATTTAATTTTAAAAATATTTTATATTTTTAAAATAAAAAAAGAAGGAGTATTATAAGCTGAATTTGGTTTACAAATTTCAGGTCAAAAATAATTTTAATTTATAAATTAACATTAGTCTGGCAGCCACGCTAGTTTATTTGAAGAATCTAATTTATTCTATAACATAAATAACATAAGTATTAATTATCTATAACTATATTATAAACACAGATGCGGGAACCATTTTTATATAAATTAAATAATTAATAATTAAAGTCGATAGACTAGATAGAAATAGCATCCCCAGAACAGAAGTTCGGTGCGGCAAGAGGAACCGCGAGGCCATAGGGAATAGCACGAAGCTAACGAGACTGCCGTTCGCCGGACCCGACCCTGGAGTTGGAAACAGCTTATCGCCATAAACTAAACTAGAATGAGACCAGACCAAAATAGGAAGTTAACATTCACTGTAAACAGAGATTCAAGCCAGCGTAGGAACACCAAACGAAAAACTATATGGGGAGACTGGAGATTCAAGCCTCCGACGTCGAGGCGCTGTCTTGAGAAGGACGAAGTAGATATCGCACCCTTGTGTTTCCGAAAGTTGCCCCTGCGAATTGATGGCCAGGGGAAGACTAGATACTTCACATTTGGTTCTATTGGGGTTTCTGGGTGTTTTGACAACAAATATTGCGTACTTGGTTGAAAAGGATATTTCCCCCGATTTTAATGTAGGTTAAAATATTTTTAATTAAATCTTATCTTCAATAAAGCAGTTATTTATTTTTAAATTAATTTTATCTTTTCATATATACTCCTATTAAAAGACTATAATAAAGATAAACTCGTTATTACTAAGAGCATTTTAAAAAAAAGGGAAGAATTATATCTCAAAGAATTAAAAAATTTTATATTTTTAAACATTTAACTCTTTAAAAAATATCTTAATTTTTAAATCAATATATAGGGATATTCTCGTATAATGTTCTTTTAGAATTTGTCATCCGAAGATGTCAAGAATGAAATGGTTAAATTTTACATTTAATAGAAATATAATATTTTATTTTTAATAAAAGCATTTAAGAATTTAACATTTTTATTTAAAAGAAATAATTTTTAAATATGGTGTTTGTACCTGCAGTTTTTTTTTTTTGAAAAAAAAAAGTGATCCCAGGGCTTTGTAATACAACCTTGATATAATCGTTTTATCAATAAAAAAAATATTAAATTTTTTAATATTAATAAACATATTTTTAAATAATTCTATATTGAGTTTAATTTTTATAATAATAATAAATGATGTAAAAAGTATCATTAAAATAACTATAGTAAAAGTAGATGATTTGAAAGACATTTCATAAAAACTAAAGAATAAAAAAACAAACATTATATGAAGTGAGACAGATCATCACATTATACTTCGGTCACTGTGAATAGATCGGATCCGGTTTAGCTCAAATTATCAGAGGGTTAAAGAAAATGTGGATATATCAAGAAACTTTATTAAATAGTTCTCAACAACTTTAGGGTTAAAATAAAAGATAAAACTTTTTAAACAATACTCATCATTTAATATATAAAAAAGAGAGACGAAAATTAACTACAGACAGAGAAAGGGTAATACTATAATTGGTGCATTTAAAGAAATATTAATCAATCCAAAGTAGAGTCTATTTTAGGATCGAAAAATTTCTTTAAAAGTATCCTATAATTTAGGACCAAATGTAGTAGGGTGTTTTTTTTTTTGTTTCGAATTATATAAAATACTTTTGAATAGAAAATTTCTCATATCAATAAATTTCATTAAATACATGAAAAAATATTAGGTTTTAAAATAAAAATAAATTTTTTTAAAAAAATATCGTGCATTTAATATATTAAAAAGAAAGATATAAAAATTAAAAAAGAGATACAAAATGATATTAAAATAAATTTATTTAACAAAATTTTAATTTTTTAAAATTGTACTCCCTCTGTTAAAAAATGTAAGCTATTTTTAGTTGAATCTTACCTCAATAAAGTAGTTACTTACTTTTCTAACTAATTCTATTTTCATATTTATTCTTATTAAATACCATACAACAAATAATAAAATTATTATCAATAGAAGTACTTAAAAAAAAGATAATAATTATATTTTAAAAAATTAAAAATATTTATATTTTTTAATATTAAATTTTTGAAAATATTTTATATTTTTATAAAGAATATATATTTTAAAATATTTTTAGAAGATGCTTTATAATTCGGGGGAAATGAAGTATTAGGGCAGCCCACGTTCAGCATTACCCAGTTTGATTTGCGCAGCCCTTTGTTATTATTATTTATTTTTTTATTAGTTCTCTGTTGGATATGATTGGGCGGCCCATTTTGTAGATAGACATGGAAGCACCTTAAAAAAAAAGGGGATGACATGTTTCTATTACTCCCTTCATTTAAAAATATAAAATATTTTAATCAAATCTTATCTTTTAATAAATATTTATTATTTTTTAAACTAACTCTATATTTTTATATGTATCTTTATTAAATATTTTATAAATAAATATAAAGCCATTTATTAATGAGGGCACTGGAAAAAAAAAAGCAATAATAATACCTCAAAAAAACAAAAAATACCTTATATTTTTTAACATCAAATTCTTCAAAAAAATGCCTTATTTTTTTAATAGATGGAATAGTTATTTTTATTTTTTTACTCAACCATGATCATTTTTTATATTTCTTTTCCACTGAATAATCATTTAATCTAAAGACCCAAAAAAATGAACAAGTACAATATTATTTTTTATTTCATATTCTTCAATCTATTTCATTCTCCATTTCAAACCAAACCAGCCTAAATATACTGGTTTCAACAGTTTTTTTCGTATTATTTCTATCATCTTCTCCAAATCAAATCAAATTATACGTACGTGTGTATCTTTAAAAACCAATCATGCGGTGAAAAATAAAAAGTATGGTTACCGAATTTGTCATAAATACGATAAACAAAATGTGAGAATGATCGCTTATAATTTTTCTATAAAAAAATCTCCTTTTTTTTTCAAAAAAACTTGAGGATATTAAGTTTCAGGAACTTGTCTAGATCAAAGTATATTTTCAGATTTCAGAAGTATTTATAAAAATATTTACAATTATAAGGGGAGAAGGACTTACAATTTCGCATCAAAATCCGTGCACTGATAGAACCAGTTCCCATGTTGTGGCTTATAGGGCAATTACCCCTACAAGATTAAAAAAATTACACATAATAACTCAAAATCTTTCAATTGCCCCTATCTAAAAGAAAAATTTCACTTTTCCCTTCAAAAGGTCTATTTTATCCTCTGAAAAAATTATTTAACTCAAATCTTATCTATATTTTATAATCTTCAATAAATGGAGGGAGATATAATTTAAAAATAAATTTCTTTAATTTTAAATATTTTAAAAAATAATTAATATTTATCTTGTGTAACAAATTTATCCCCACTAATTATTATTATTTTTAATCCGTCACTGTCATAGAACAATCATAAATGACGTAGAAAATAAGACCAGTTGGAAGAATGGATTGAATGGGCCTAAGGTCCTATTTTTGGGGTGCTAAGAGAACGAATTCGGCGTCCCTTCATCATTGTCTGCAAATATCAAAAAAAAATCCACGGGGTGGCAACAATCCGCAATCACACACGAGAAAGGAAACGAAAGTATGTGAACGAACGTGACTAATGGGCCAAGGAGGCCCTAAATCCCAACGCACTTAATCAAATGAAGAACAAAACAAGCGAAGCTGGGCCCATCCAGATTGAGACAATGGCAGATGTGGACCACTCAATTGGGCCGCGTGTAGATATTTTACTTCCGTCGGTGTGTTTACCAAAATATCCTTCCTCCTTGGCCCCACCCGTCTTTAATATACCACTTGGATTTTTCTCATAATTGAACTCCGATGGGGTCTGATGACGTCTCTTTTGGTGCTCTGATCTTCTTTAGGGCACTCTCCTGATGGTTTTTTTTTTTTTTTCCATCCTTTTGGCCACTTGCACTCTCCTAGCTAGTTCTTTAAATGGCTTGAATTGTTAGTTTCTTTAAGCCAGTGATTAGGAGATTGTTTTCAGCCTCTACCACGCGCGCGCGCGCGCGCGCGCACACACAAAGCAAACCTATCTACGAAGTACGAAGGGTTTATCATTTCCATTAGTACCACAGGTTTCGAAGGAGATTAGTCGTTGTTATTGGTCAAACTACGTCTCACCCAAAAGAAAATCTTAGACTGTTTTGGTTCTCTGCCCTTCGAAGCCAACACAATGGGCAAATATATAGTAAATAAATGGATTGGGTTCTGCGAGTGGAACACAACCATATCTACTTCATCAGTTTAGTTTGAATATGAATATGGATAATTATTTTGCATTTATGAACAAATATAAAATCGAAAGGCGGCATGCAAATTGTTACTTTTGTTCGCCCCTTATTCTTACTGTAAAAAAAAATACAATATTATATCTTAAATATTAATTCTTGTCGAAAATTAGCAACACAAGGTTCAATGAATCTTCCATGGAATCGCCAAGTAATTAATTAGCACATGCTCTTAATGGAAACTCCGTTCAAATTGAACGTCCTTCTTTGATCAGAGATAATAAGCGGCAAATATGAGATATCTGAATCAGCTAATTAATAATTCATGCTGTGCACTAGAATTGTACATATGATTAATCTCCTTACTCTCACTTAAACTGATTCTTATCTAATCTCTCCAGAAACCAAACATTCATTATTCATCAATGGCAGGTATATCAGGAGTCTAATCTCACGTCTTGAGATATTAGTAGTAGTTTGAACTTGGAAAATATATAATAAGACATACAATCACATGTCACGTATAGTAGTACTGTAGTAGCCTCTAGCTTGCACTGAAAAATAAGTGAGAGAGAGGGTGAGGATAAAAGACTAAAGGTATCTAAAAATTTTGGGGGAGGGTGGAGAGAGGAGAGACAGTCGTAGATGATGAAGAGATAAGAAGATGACATGGTAGTTGAAATCAGCTCTCTACACGTCTTTGTCTCCATTGCCACTGCATGCACTTCTATTCCTATATTGCCCTACGTTGGAATTATTCGCCACCAACAACAATAACACCGCATTACGTTTATTTCACAGAGAGAGAGAGTGTGTGTGTCTCTAGATGTAAATGCCATATAAGCCAATAGAAGAGCACGAAAAAGAATCCAAAAAGACCTAATATATGAGCGCGAGAGATCAGAGTGAGACAATTCCAGACCACGCCAATTTATACATCTCGTGTACTATTTTCTCTGCTTTTCCTCTGAAGCACGGCTTCTTCTTTGAATTTACATATAGCTGTTTTGGAGTATGTCCCTTTTGTTTTGTAGTGGTTTAATTTTATTTTTAGCTTGGGTTTTTCCTCAAAAGATACCAAGCTTGTTAGATATCTTGAGTAACTGAAACTTGCATGGTCTCTCGTAAATCTTGCAAAGTTATATGGTCACTAGCTACATGCGATGGATATTATCAATATACTATATATATATATATATATAAAGTACATACGGTGGAAATACACGTTGTTCGCAAACTGTTAATAATATGGCTTATCTCATGCCAGTGCAGATGTTACGGGCCAATTTTTAAAGATAGCTGGGAAGTTATTTAACAGAAGCTGGGATAGCTGGGTTTAGTAAAAATTAAAGGAATGTCCATTATAACGTGATGAATTAATATTTAAATTTTTGATAAAAAATGTACTCACATTTAATGTCTAACCGTGTTTGGAATGATATAGGTCCAATGAAATGATAACTAGAACGTAACATTTAGTGTGATACCCAAGTTTTACATTGGATAAGATGGGAATAAATTATCAAAACACGTTACATGAGAAGGTGGGTTTTGGAGGGAAATTCCAACTGGCGTGGAAACATAACGTGTGCAATGTGGGTTGGGTGAGACAGATCTAACGGGTAATACTTACAAACAATCAATCAAATAATTGTCCCTTATGACGTTTAATCATTTAAATAATCGTCAAGAAAAGATGATAATCAATCATCACGGTCTATATATAGAACGCAGCGGCTGAGGGCTGAAGCTGTTAAAAGAAAGTCAAAAATACTAGCTAGTCGTGTTTATAAAAACTTTAATTTGTCTTGAAATAATTTTGTTGTATTCTATCAAAACAAAAACAAAAACGCTGTTGTAAAATATTTTATACAACGTTAATATTTTTTCTGAATGAGATACAACATTAATATTGAATAAGCTAATAAATAATCATATGTATTATTACTTTATTCAAAACTATGTTCATTTTAAAATTTTTTGATGTCTTTTTCATTTATCACACATGAATCAAGCAAGCCATGCGCATGTGACCTAATTTCTCTTGTTCTGAGATGGAAAATAAATTATTTTGAAGAATTTTCATTTTTAAGATATTTAAAAAATTTGATTGATTATTTGAAATTTTGAATACACTGGTTCATTTTATTTAAATAACTTAAACTGTTTAATTTAAAATTGCAAAAAAAAAACAAACAATGCAAACATCAAATAATCGATCACTTGTTATACTCGTATGCAGATTCGGTGTCTGAGAATGTTGCAACAAATTAACTCGTAAGTGTCCTATGGAGCACGATATCAGCCATTAATTACAACCACTAATTTATGAATACTTAAAAATTATTAAAAATATAATAGTTTTTAAAAAATTCAAAACAATTCTTATGATCAAAACATTCTTGACTTAAAAACGGAGTTAAGCTACACAATGATCCAAACTAGTATTTTTATATGCATTTTTGAGATCATCAATAATTTAAACAGTCTTGTTAATTTCAACAGTTTCATTTCAAATGATTGAATCATTTTAATTTGACTGAAACAATATGAACTATGTTTGTGCACAATACACACATCGACCTAGCGCTAATTCAGCGGGGGGGAAAATAGGACAATATTTTTTTCAGGCCACCACCAGCCTTAGAACCCGTGTCCCAGCGGTTCACGGAAAAGCAATGAACCACAAAGGCACGAGCCAGGTGGTTGGGCCAGAAAAAAATTACTGGAGTTTAATGAATATAGAGGGGAGTCCATGCGTGGCGTGATACACGTTTTGATGATTATTTGCATTTTCGTGTGGTCCCTCAATTGTTCCTGCTTTCGGACTCATTGCACGTACCACTCGAGAGCTCAGACTTTAAAGTTTAAACGATTGCCTTCGTGCTGTCCCTTTTCTCTGCCCCTACTACTTTAAAGATGCAGGGCATCACGAAGAGTTTCTTCATTTTAGGAAATAAAATATTCTATTTAAGACCATTGGGTCAGATAAAAAAGTTTGTGGCTAGGTTTCTTCGCAAACTTTGACAGTGAGATTAGCTATCTGGTTAAAAGAAAGTATGATTTATCATCAATTTTGTATAAAACATAGACTCAGTTTAATTTCATTGAAATAAACTGGATGAATAATAACAAAGCCAATATAAAAATTCCATGGCCTCCGCATATGATTCCTAAACCTATATAGTTATCATGGCTTGAAAATAAAAATATATTTATTAAATTCTCCAAAAAATCGTAAAAATTACTTTAAAAAATTGAGGAGAACAAGATTTAAGATGTGATCTTAAATAATGAATTTCCATATATTTTGGATGTCTTCTTTTTTTATGGCTATCTGATCGGGTCATAATTGAGTGTTGTCATATCCTATTGGTTGTAACTCTTTCAAAGGATTTTTTTACATGAACACAAATTCAAACTCAAGACCTTGCGCCTAATTAATTAGTTCATTAACACACCCTCATTTGTCACACTGATGCCTGTCGGTGAAATGCGGATGTCTTTTGGAGCATTCTTAAATTTAAATTTGTCACTAGCATAAATATCTTTAACTTAAAATTAATTTAAATTATAAAATTTATATCTTTAAAATCATCGTCAAATACATTATAGGAGTTAAAACAGCACCCACATGCGTGTTCCCCTGATATTGGGTTTCATGCTTCATGCTGTTTATTTGCTCCATAATTTTAAAATATAGATCTTTCTAAAGAAAAATTTTGCTTCATCTCATAAGTTTTTTTAAAGAAATTCAAAACAGTGTTTATTACTACTTTTCTTGAATTATCTTTTGATAAAACATTATTTACACACATTTATTAACTTAGTAAGACCATTTTATACACATTAAGAATTTACACATACATTCATATCACATTCTTAATGCAAATTTGTTTAAGTGTTTAATTACATGCGTTAAGGGTATTTTGGTTATAAAATGCATTTTTCACCAAAGATAGGTTAAGTAAGATTTATGTCTTTTAATGAATTAAGATGATTAGTCAAATTAGTTTTTATTGATTATCATAGGTTGAGAGTTATTAGGAAAATATACCATTTTACTGTTTTTCTCCCTGAGAGCTTTTATTTAACTTTTAATTTTAGTTCAAGTGTGTGCTTATTTATGCTTATGTCTTGTGAGATTTAATTTTATATTTATTCCCTTAATCATTATATTACTTTAGATGAATTAAAAATCCTTAACTAGTTCAATTAAATAGATGTCACACTGTGATTATTTGATTATTTAATTTAATGTGACTTAGATGAATTAATTGTAACAATTGAATATATAATTCAAGGCAACCAAAGGATTCTTCTAAAGGACATATATGCTGACCAAAAGAAGTGGCACATTAGGCTTGAAATGATGCATTATTATATAGAACTAGCATTAACATCTCGTGCATTGCATGGGTAGCACAAAAAACGGCTCTTTTTTACCTCATTCCTTTCTATAATCATAATTATTTTCCCTATACTTAATATATCTTTCTCATGATGTCATTTACCAAATGCAATGTCAGAGATTCAAATGCAATAGTACTCAAGAATTATACATTACATACATTGTAAAACCATAGGTTTGGAAATATAATTACCTCTAATCTCCCAAGTTCATAAAGATTTCAGTGTACACAACATTTTTTATTGTACTTAATGTATTGTTCTTTTCATCATGCAATAAAATCTTGAGTCCATCAATGCTTTTTACTCTCGACAAGGTACATATAATTGTCCATGAGTGAATACTGGTTGCATTAAGATATAATCCAACATGATGTAATAATTCACCCTGGGATTTATTTATAGTCATTACAAATGATAGAATCACTAGGAATTGCCTTCGTCGCATTTGAAAAGGCCATTGACTTTTTGAAAGATTCGTAT